>NC_056481.1:15631551-15931551 GCF_008729295.1 Plectropomus leopardus | reverse complement strand
GTGCTGGAAATGGACCATCTGACATTTTTTTATGCATTGTATTTATTGATGAAGAAAGTTGTTTTTTTTTCTTTCTCTGTCTGCTGTGATGAAATACTCCACAGAGGAACTTGATTTATAAAAAATAACATGTATAAAAGGCAATGAGCAACCTAAGAAGAAATTACCAAAAAATCAGTGAATAAATAAATGAAAAATAAAAAGTGTAAGAAAATTACCTGACAAGTAAGCAACACAAAACAAAAAAAGAATAAAACAATCAAAAAATAAGGAAATGACTTGGAAAAAAAAGAGAAAAATAATTTGAATATAGAATTATGATAAACAGAAAAAAGTTCTCTTGACCCTAGATTTAGAAAATAAAAGTAAAGTAATTTCCTAAATCTACTAATTTCATCTACTTTGTGAGACATTTCTTGGCAAGTTGCTCAATGCCTTTTCTCCCCATGACTGAAAAATATAAAACTGATTTACTTAGGGTTTAAAGGTCTCAATACTTGGGAAAGCGTGTGACTGCAGCACGAGTAAATTGTTGTGGATCCATTTTTCAAAGGGTTAGATATTAGAAATAGCATTAAAAAAATTCCAGTCATTTATTGGCCAATGTCAAACAGTGTAACCAAGCTATTCGAACAAAAACGAGAAGAAATCCAGTCAACCATGTCTGTAATCTGACTTCCACTGTTGCTTCATCTCTCCACAGGTCTGTATTGCCTGTGGGCATTTGTACCAGAGGAGTGGCTGCATTCAATAGGGCTCACATACTGGCCTCAAAAGTAAGTATAGAATCAAGATCTGATAGTAGTTATCAAATAACGAGCCCCCTCTCGTGACTACAAAATGAAATGCCTCAAGAAATACACATGCCAAATTACATGTTTTATGATCTGTAACTGAAACGTTTCGTCTCGTGTAGATATTGGGCCCTTGCAGCGCCGATCTATCTGCTGGTTGCATTAGTGATCTGTTTTGTGTTGCTGTTCGGAGTGAACATGAACAACACGGCTCCACTCGACTCCGTGGACAATGTCACAGGTGAGGAGGACATTGCCATAGGTCAGAGGTTCTCAAACTGTGGGGCCGGCCTCCCTCTGGGGGCATAGAGTCACTGCAGGTGGGCCATAGATGACCAGGGGTAAAAATACACAGTGAAACAAAGTTAAATGAATCTGATTTATGGAGCAGGAATAAACAGACAAGAGTCTGCTGATGTCATCTGATGCTGATCCTAACTTCGCTAAAAAAATCAACATCCTTTTTATTATTAGTTGCTTCCCCAATTACTGGTAATGACTGATACAAATGTTGTGTGTGTACACTTTTTCTTCAGCTTCTGATGGGGTCATTTAAGAAAAAGTTTGAGAACCACTGCCATAAACTAACCGCAATCTACTGCTAAGGTGACAATTTACCTGGTAGTTATTAATATTGTGATGACTTCTGCTACAACTACCAAGAAATTAATCTAAAAAACAGTAATAAGAAAAATATTTAAAAGCTCAAGATATCAATTACTATCTATCATAGTACAGCATAACAAAATATGATACAGTAAACCCCCCTGAAACCTGAGCAATTTGGCCTGATTTATTTCAAAAACATGGCAGGAAGGCAGTGACCAAGGAAAGAAGAAATGACCCAACAATTAGCAAGAAATTAGTCTAAATAAATACATTTTTAAAAGTACAAGAAAAATAGTAAAGTAATAATAATAATAATAATAATAATAATAATAAATTAAAAACTAATATATAATATAAATATTATGTATAAAATATATAAATATCTATAACATAATTTCAAATATGTGTAATTATGGTAATTCTCATAATTTTTTCCTTTGCTTTTTTCTTTTTTATCTAGATATTTTTACCATTTTACATTTTTTTAATAAAATATTTTTTAACATTACATTACATTACATACCGAGATTCTCAGTGATTTTTTCCCCATGTTTTTGAAAGAAATCACACCAGTTTGCTGATGGCTCAAAGGTTAAAATACCTGTGAAAGGCATCTGAAAGCAAAAAAGTGTTGTGGCTTCAGGTTTCAAAGGGTTAAGACTTCATCAAGCCTCCTAACATGACACCCAAATGTTAAAAAGATTTTCTCGTAGAATTCATTCCTGATCCTAAAGCCCTTTAATGTCTCCTCACCGTCACAGATGTGTACGCTCAAGGCCAGAGAACGACAGGCCAGCGCAAGGGGGAATACCCCGACTGAAGGACGTTTCCACCAGTGAAGTCAACAAAATGTTCTATATGTCACCAAAGCGATAACAAACAGGAGCTGATTTTACCCGGAGGCAGAGGAGTGAGGTTGCTGGGGATTTATAATGTTGTCACGGTTTGAACGTTGTTAATAAAAGGATACTGCTTTATTTATTGGCAAAGATGTTCTGGAGGAATTGTTTTATGAATCATTATTGGACAAAATGATGTGCTATGTCTTCAGCTGCATTTGATGTAAAACCCTCACTAGAGCAATATTGGAAATGTTATATAAATTATACTTTTTTATATATATATATATATTTGTTTGTGCAATGCTACTCTTTTGGGTTTTGAGCAATTTGTGTTGGAAATTTAAGGAATGAAGTTGCAACAAATCAGATGCAGTTTGGTGCCTGGCTGAAATGTCCTGATTCTGACTTGTGATTTTAAAGCACTACTGGACAAGATTTTATTGTAAAACACATTAATCTAGTTAATCAAAATCACAACTTTACTTGAAACCCAGATCTCCATTCCAGCGCTCAGTTATAGAGGTTAATGTTTGTTTGATTTTTTTAAAAACTCTATAGCCTTATCTTTATAGTGATACTATAAATGTTTAACTGATTAGATATCTTTACAGTCTGAGATTCCTACTTGTGATAATGTGCAATATATCATGTAATTTTATAGAGGGGAAATAAGCACTTCTTCCTTTCCTGTCAGGAATAGTCTGTGGCACTTTGGCAATGGGTCAGTAAAACATTATCATATTCATCACATTATCATGATATAAAAACCTTTTTTGTCATATTCATATGTCATATTCTAACAAATCATATTAAACTTTTAATTTAAAGCACTCCCATTAATTACGTTCCAATATAACAAATCTATAACAACTTCTTGTGTTGTTCTTTTAAGGCATCTTATTACATTCACAGAATATTCATCTGAAGGTTTGCCACATACTATTTTCAGGAGATACTTCAGAGAGTGGGGATATTTTTAGTCACGAAGACAATAACAACATACATATATGTGTTGTGTGTGTTTTTTTTTTAAAGTCTATTAAAACCATTTTTACCATTAGACGATTTCTGCGTTCAAATTTGTCATCCATTTTTATTATTATTCAGAGTGCATTTAGAGTAGAAATCCGTCATTATGATTATTATTGTCATATTATTTTAAATATTCTATTAATATTTTCTTTTGTTTGGGTCATGACAGCGTTCTGAATGTTAAATAGGGAATCTGAAGAACTTCCTCAATCACTGTTTAAACTTGATTTTTACCCATGACATCATAAACGTAAATGCATTTCTGTCCACTGGGGGGCGATAAAGAAAACGATTGCGGGCCGCCCGAAATATTATAGAAGAAGACGTGCTTCCGTTATGCTTGCTTCTGTTTATCATTATTCATCCACCCATTTTTGCAGGAGTTGTCCGTATATTTAAGCATATGCTGAAACAGTAACAATAATAAATGGCCTTCGCTCTGCCGGTGTGGCTCGCGGTGCAGGAGGAGCTCCTCGCGGAGCAGGACGGAGCGGATTCTGCGACTCAAAGCTGTTTCGACGACTTCGACGATGCAGCTTTGTACACCATGTTTCACCTCACCAGACCGTGCATCGCTTTCATCACGGACGCTGTGACAGTCCGCATGAAAAGCACCGCGGTGAAGAAACCGCCTCTGCCCAGGGAAGTGTCGGCCAGCTCCCTGATCATGGTGGCGCTCCACTATTACGCACACGGGGTTTTGCACGCTGACATCGCGCAGAGAGTCTCGCACAGCCAGGCGGACTGCTTCACGGTTATCTCCGTAATCTCCGGGGTCATCGCAGGGATGGCCGATGCCTTCATCTCATTCCCGCAAATCCGGGAAGCCAGAGCAAACGTCGCCTTCAAGACTGAGAAACTGTGCGGGATCCCAAACGTGCTGGGCGTCGTGGCTCCAGCTCACTTCAAGATCAGAGCGTCTCCGTACGACAAAGACAGCTTCAGGTCTTATGTCAACACCCTGGGTTACACGTCGGTGGTGAGCCAGGTCATGTGTGACTCCGACGGCAACATACTGAGTGTGGAGAAATGTTGCGTGGGCAGCACGGTGGAGCAGGAAATGTGGGAGACGTCGTTCAAGGGGAGGGAGATGGAGGAACACCTGCACGGAAATACCTGGATTATTGGTAAAACCTTTTTTAAAAAGCAGGAATAAGAATAGTGATCTCTTGATGGATGTCATAACTTAAAGCAGGGGTACTTAACTGGCTTTGCTGGGGGCCACTTTTGCAAAATGACAGGAAGCCAGGGGCCAGTCACAGCAGCCCCATACATGTTTCTAGGATTTTAGGACATTTCTGGGATCTTGGGGTGTTTATCAGATTTTAAGGACATTTCTAGGATTCTTATTTTATTTGCACTTTTTTAAAAAAAACTTTTTAATCTTTTATGCATTTTGTTTGTTTGTTCTCTGAACAATACTGCACATCTCATTATTATTGTTATTTTATTTAATTCTATTCTATTTTAATTTATTCTGTGTTAAGTGCCTTCCTTTGTGTGTGTGTGTACATACATATATATATATATATATATATATATATATATATATGCATTATTTTGCCCTTTTTAACAAATATTTGATTCAGTTTCTGCTGTCTTATTTGCTGCTGCAACATAACAATTGCCCTCACAGGATAAATAAAGTATTCTATTCTAGGATGTTTCTAGGAATTTAGGATGTTACTCAAATACTAAGACATTTCTAGGATTTTAAGGGTACTTCTATGATTTTAGGATGCTTCTAGGATTTCAGGACTTTTTTTTTTCTTTTTTTACAATTTAAGGACATTTTGAAACAACACCCATGAATGCAGTCGAATGTGACAGCTTCTCCTCTAAATGATATTTTTTATGTTAACATGAAATTACGCTCATCCTTTTAGTCTGTTTAAGCTCTGAAACACATTACTGCTTCTTTGTTTTCTACATGAAGCACTCAGGTTTGGTTTCAGTTTCCATAGAGCGGCTGTACAGTCTCTCACCTTTGTGTGATGATTTCCTGGCAGACTGTGCACTTAGGCCAGTTCCGCAATCCATAACAAATGTTTAGTCTGTATTAATTGCGTTCTCTCCTGTCTTTCTTTCAGCTGGTAAGGGCTACAAATTGAGCAAACACGTCTTGACTCCTGTGTCAGAACCTGCAGATTACAAAGACATCCGCTTCAATGACGCCCACGCAAAGATCCACAATGTCATGCGGACGACGCTTGACCTCGTAAGGAGGCGTTTCAGGTGTCTGATGCAACTTGGTTTTGCACAGGAAGGCTCTCTGGACAAAAAAGCCAACATTATCAAGGCGTGTTGTGTGCTGCACAACATTGCTAAGAAGTTTTCTGTCCCTCCTCCGCCTGCGGCTGGTAGGATTGAGCCCCTGCATCCAGGCAAGCAGCGTTCAATGCCTGTAGAGAGCAACCCCGAGGCCCTAAAAGCCAGACAGGAACTCATCAATAAGATTTTCTCTGTTGTCTCCGGTAGCCAGGAGCCACGGAGTAAAGGCATCACGGAGGAGGAGGATGTGTGAGCGGAGCCAGTGTGTTTGCTCTGGATCATCAACACATTAGGGACAAACTCAAAATCCAGCTCTGATGCTAAAGATTCCCACACAGTTAGTTGCTTTCCTGTGTCAGTTTTGCACCAATATGTAAATTTGCCTTTTTTTTTAAAATCTTGTTTGCAGACTTTGTAAAAACACATTCAGGTATTTTTGTTATTAAAAAATAGTTTATTTCTTGCGCAAATAGAGACTTTTTCTACCAACATTTCTTATTGTTACTAAACTTAACTGAAAACGCTCTTCAGTCATATGGAGTATTCTCTCTTATTATAATAATAAAGAAGAATACACATTTGGAAGATTACAGCAAGAATTTACAAGTTAAATAAAAACTAAATAGAGCTATAACTGTACAGTAAATATCTAGATCTTAAATGTTTTTCATATTTACAGTTAATGACAAAATATAGCATGTTGATAGTTAGAATTAGGCTTTTAAGTGCATAAAGTACTGACTTCAGTGCTGAGAGTCATATTTAGTTTGGTTGTTTGTGCTAACGAAGGTCTCGCAGTGCAGTGGCATTGGCGTATATCATGTCCGCATTCTCATATATGTTCTCATCAGCCGTCTCATGTGGTTGCAGTGAGTCCATGATGCATTGATGCAGGAACACATACTGGGACTGAAAACAGATAAACCAAAATTCTCTGGTCATTTTAAAAAGCAGAACTTTGTGTGTAGAATGCTTCTGAACACTTCCTTGTGGACGTTTTCAAGCCTCAGAGTTTCCTAATAATGTCGGTCAAGCTCTGGGGTTTGGGTTTATTATAAGCAGAGTTCACACGGTTATCAAACCAGAGGCACTGTTTTCAGAGCTGGAAATGGTTTGGCTTTAACAATGTTTTTTTAATTTTTTTAAATTTAATTATGCAATATGATATATAGATATATTGTGTTGGCTGCTGTTTAAATGTTTTAAAAAAAATTCAAAATATGTTGAATGTCGGACAAAAAATACAAAAATAATCACTGCCAGTGTGGTAAATGATTAAATGATGCTGGTGACAGTTATTACTGATGGATAGCTAAAGTAAGTGTGAGCAGGAGGCTGCTGCAGTGCAGTCTCACAGCTTAGCAGCATCAGACAGTCGACTTAATTGCAGCCTGTTGACGGTTAAAAAAACGGTTAGCAGTTAACAGGTTAGTTACCAACAACACTTTGCATAATGGTACCTGGTGATTCAATCGAATATACTTATTTGATTGAATCACAGGGTATCATGATAAGAAATATCTGGCTGTGTGTTGGGTCATTGATCCACTTAGACGAGGGAAAACTGAAGGGCCGTATGACAGTGACCAGCTTTCATTAAGGTGTCACATACACTTAGTTTCAAGCAAAACAACTATTAGTCATGTCAATAAAACAAATGTTAAACAAGAAATAAATACATGCATGGCGCGGCTTTGGTGTTTTCCGAAATATGCATATGTGGCGGTCTGGTCTGAATGTCAGACGTATGGTATCAGTACTTGTACTGTATCACCAGCTGGGCCTAAAAATCTGAAGAGACCCAACATTAAAGAGATGCCAGACTAAAGAAGTGGAAGCTCAGCCTGAAGTAACTTAATACGATCAGTTTTACCTCTGTCTGCACCATGTATGGTCGGTTCAGTCTCATCTTGTGCACAAAGCCGTTGATGCCCACCGCTCTTTCTTTCTCGAGCTGCTGAAGCAGCACATCCAGGGCAATGATAGTGCCTGTCCTCCCCACTCCAGCACTAAGAGACAGACACACAACACAAGGTAAGCAATTAGTTGACCCAACTATGAGGCCCTTGTCTGATGTTTTTGTTGCTCTGAAGTGGTTTTCATATAAAAAATTCTCAACAAGCTCAGCATAGGTTGCTCTCTAGACTTAAAGGTCCATTGTGTAGGATTTTGGGGGATATTTTGGCAGGGAAGGAATATAATAAGTTTATTTTCTTTAGTGTATAATCACCTGAAAATAAAAATCTCTGTTTTTGTAGAATGAGCTGCTTATACCTATATACAGAGCAGGTCTTCATCCACGGAGTCTGCCATGTTTCTACAGAAGCCCAACGCTGACAACATAAACAATGGCTCAAGATTTGTGAAATGGTTTTGTTCAGTGTTTTTACTGATTTTAATCACCTGGTCCATTTGTTTTGGAGAGAAAGAAGACCTCTGCGGCTCCTAGTTAAAACCTCTCAAACAATGAACACTGAAGAAATTCAAACCTGGAGAAGTTTCAGCTGATTGCTATATGCAAACCTAACCGCTGCATGCCACAAAATCCCCCTAAATCTTGCACACTGGACTTTTAAAACAAGCAGTCTTTCTGTACCTGCAGTGAACCACAGTTGGTGCTCTGGTCCCTTCTCTCTCTATGTGCAGTCTCACCAGTCCTCTGAACTGGATCAGGTCTTCTGTGCCCTGTGGGACTCCATGGTCAGGCCAGGCAGTGAAATGAAAATGTTTCACTATGCGCTCCTCTGAGTTGTTGCTCTGTAAAGACAATTCACATCGATGAATTCAAATACTGTAGGGTCTGCGCCCTGAACCAGTATAGCTGAAGTAGTCAAGGATTACTCTCTTTCAAAATATGTACAAATTTAAACAAGCTTCTTATGCCATTTACAGCAAAATACACCTAACATTTTTAATAAACTGATATTTGGGCTCCTACACAGTCACAGTTTAATTCATTTTATTGTGCTTTGTGACTTGGAAATATAAACACACATTTAGTTGCACAACAGAATTTTGGGAGATGATGCGTACATGTTTTACACTGAATTCCCTCAGTGTCCAGTTGATCTCCTGCTGCTCAGATGTCAACGTGACCTCCAGCTCTCCATAAGAGCAAGGCTGAGTGTCTGCAGGCCAGTATCGTTCACACTTAATCTAGGAAAAAGAAACATTTTTTTTTTTAAAAAGCCGTTGCAGCAATAAGTATCAATGGACATCAGTCCAAGATCTTTATCAGTTATTTGGGGAACTGAAAAACCCCACAAAAAATAATGGCAGCAACAACAGGAGGCACAAATAGTCACCAATTAAATTAAACATTCTCAAATTTTTCTGATGACTCACCTTTCCTCCCTCAGTGCAGTTGGTTACCATGACAATGCAATTCACTCTTTGTTCCCAGACCATCCTCCAGAAGTCATTGACTGTGGTGGGCAGAGGACCCTGAGAGGCGATGTACTCTCTGCTGTTGTTGTAGCCCTGAGGAGCAATCATCAAAGGTAACATGAAAACTACCTCAAGCGCCTCCCCTGTTTTGCACCACCTTCTCCCCTCTTATAAATAACAAACAACCCTAATGTTAGTCGATTTGGGAAATAAATGGGGACAATTTTAAATATCATTCTTTTGGATCTTTGGGTTTTAAGGGATTTATCAAGTGTTTTCAAGTCAAAAGGCTCAAGTCGAAGTAAAGTCACAAGTTACTGGCGTTTCAGTCCAGTTGAATTGTAAGTCTTTATTGATTTTGTCAAGTTGAGTCAAAATTCATCAAATTTTTGACTGGAGTCTGACTCAAGTCAAAGTCATGTGACTTGAGTCCACACTTTTTCTTGCTCGTATACATCTTACATTGCTCAGTCTTACATAAAACATTTGTGTTCATGGAATCACACAGTCAGCATAAATTGCTAGACTTCAAATGAATGTGCATGCGCAGATGATTCAGATGTTTCCATTTACTCCAGATAATAAACAGTTCAAGCTTATCAAATCTCCCCTTTGACCGTTATTAAGTACAGCGTAATACCTACTGGCATGTAACTGGCATTAATGTAGTCAGAAGCTCCAATGGAACTGGAAGTAGTGAGCTTCACCCGGCACCAGTCATCTAGTATGAGAAAACAGAAGATAATTAAACTGCTTTTGTTCTCCACAGCAAAGTAAATTTTGGTAATGAATGTGGACTATTTAATGAGTCTCTACTGATCGTGATAGCATGGTCCAGCAGTCAGAGGACAAGCTTACATGGCTGGACATTGTTGAAACGATTCCTTGTTTTGTTCTCAAGTAGACTTGCTACTTTTCGAGTCTGCTCCGTGCCAACAGGGCTGAGGCTCTGCATGGAAGTGGCACATGACATGGCATGCAAAGGTCAGTGGAAAGCAAGTGAAACAGTAGTATACACACAGTTATGTAGTCATAAACACAGATGAGGAAGAACAAAATACAATAGGCTTTTTTACGCACCTCATATTCCTGGGTAAAACCTCTGTTCTCATCTGCACTTAATTGGGTGAAATGGTCTGGAAACTTTGCCACAGAAATAGCTCTGATCAAAAAAAAAAAAAAAAAGAACAAAGGTAGATTCATGTCATGCAGTAATGATATGTAAGACAACTGACATACATACATTTTACAGAATCAAAACTGACATTAACCTTAAATACAGTATTTCTTTTTTTTTTTTTAAGTTGTTTACTAATTCTCTGTATCTATACAACTAATTTTCTCTTTTCATTGCATCATAGACTAACACTAATTTTCACATTATGAAGAGAGGATGGAACGTACTTGCTCTTTTTATTGGTTTGTTTGGAACCACCAATGAATGATTTTTTTCTGCTGTTGGAAAGAAGCAAAGATGTTTCTTACTGAGTACAAAATATATTAAATAATAAATTATTGTCGCTGAGGTAACACCAACCTGATGATATCTGGTCTTTTCAAAAAAATGAAGACAGCCACACAGACCAGGATAACAAAAAGCAGAACAGCAAATACTGACCCTGCAATAACTCCTACAGAGAATACAATCCGTATTAAGTGCTTTGAAACATGTATACATATACCTAATGACAAACAGCACAAGAACGAGGAAAAAGTGATAGTATATTTTATGGTATTTCTAGAGTAACAAAGTCACTTTGACTCACCTCTCGGATCAGTAAGACACTGAAAAACATATGGCTTATAACTCCTTACAGTGCCAGATATTGAAGTTATAGACACCTCATATTTCCTGGCAGGTTGGAATCCAGATAATATGAGATACTGTTCCCCATTTGCAAGTTGTGTGTGAGATTGCCCCATCACGTTGACCTCTACTGAAGTCCACACACCTTTCGGGTTATCCCAGACAATATAGAGAGAGTAGCCAGCTGCCCAGTACTCACAGTGACCACTTAACAATGGAGGAACTAAATAAAACAAGAGGAAATATGCCTTCAAAATGCAATCAGATATCACACATACCAGCACAGTATATAGTTTAAATAAAAAAACAACTCAAATCCATGTATTTCTCTACTATAGACACACAGATTTGATGAAAACAACCCTTAATTGTAGTTTCACTCCACTGCAAAAGAAAATTCATTTTTTTTCTCCCTTTATTTATTTAAATGATTAATCAATCAATCCACAAAACATAATAATTAAAAAAAAAATTATGATGATGATTGATAAGTTGCTTTAGCCAAAAAATTCCAGCTTCATCAGAGTGAGGATTTACTTCACTTCTGTCCATTTTATTTTGTCTGGCACTTGTTGGGTAACTAGTGATTTGAAGACGCTGCTGTAGACTCTGGGTAGGGTGGGTGTTTCATCATTTTTTTTTTCAATTTTTATAGCGAATGGATTTTTAAAATAATCGGTAATTGATACTAAAAATAACTGTTGTTTCAGTCCATAGAGAATAATTTCAAATATAAAAGGTATTTGCTGCAGAGCGCTCAGAAGTCGTTCCATTAGATCAGTGGTTCTCAACCAGGGTCTGGGAACCCAAAAGGTCCTCGATGCAGTTCAAGGGGGTCCCATGAAAAAGGGGAATTGTTTATTTTAATTCTTTGATCCACTATATAAGTGAGCCACATGTGAGTATGAGTGCTTTCATTATGCTAACTTATGCTTCCTTGAGCCCTCTCGCCTTCTATGTTTGAGGCATCGTTCCTCCAGTCACCAACATCATGAAGGATTTCCCAATCCCGAGACAAAGAGTGAGGAAACTTCTGGAAGAGTTTAGATAAAGGAAACACATGTGTATCTATGTGTTTCTTTCTCAGATCTCTCTCTCACATCCTCACTGGAAGGAGCTATGACTTGAGGAAGAGATGCAAGTGAGGGAAGGGAGTAGACAAAATTCTAATAATAAACCCACTAATAGTCAAGTAATTATTCTGATCACAAGTTTCTCTTCCTCAGTGGTTTTCTCCTCAGCTGTAGTTGCAAACTACAGAATTGGTTTTAATCATATCTAACATCCAAAATATTTTTCAAATGGAGTTCCCTGGAGCAAAAATGGAGATCAGTGGCCTAATGTGTTATCAATTTAAGGGTCATTGACATGAATAAGGTTGAGAAGCACTGCATTAGATTACTTATTTGGACCTAAGCACACACAAAAAAAAAAAACCCAACAAGAAAACATAAATGTATAGGACATGTTCCACCACCGTGATGGTTAAAAATCTTCGAAAACTTTATTCTCAAAATATGTATATAGAAAGACTGTGTCAGTACTTCATCTTATTATTGTGGTAAATGCAGACAAATATTCAGTAAATTTGGTAAGATAAGATGTGCACTTACTGATTGTCAGGTTGTGATTGCACTGTGGATAGCGTCTGGAATCATTTTCATACTCAAGAGACACCTCATAGGTCGCTCCAGGGTAAAGGCCGGTAAATGTCACATTGCTACCTCCATGACTGGTATGAATTTGTGATTGGTAAGTGGCTGTTGCTTTTGAGAACAAGCCTTTGACCGTTCCTTGGATCGATGAGTTGGTAACATGCCAGTTTACAGTGGCACAGTCTATCACTGAAAAAAAAATAGAAAATAAATGCAACAGGAGCCTCTTTTTTTGTTAAATTTTGCACATAATTCAATTAATAAAATAGCCTGAGTTCTGCAAAACCGAGACTTTCTAAATTTACTGCTGAACCATTTTTATTTGATATGTTTTCAATATTTTGACAAGTGTTGTCAGAGAGAATGCGTGTACTTGTTACTGTGTAGTTGCTATAGGCAGTGCTGTTGTGTCCCGAGAATGTTGTGATCACACTGAAGAAATATTTTGTTCCAGGCTTGAGAGATGTGACTGATCGGGACACAACATCCGGGGCTCTGTCTGGGAGACGCTGCGTATTTCCTCCTTTAATTAGGAGAAAGTAGTCCCAGTCTGTTTTCACTCTCTGCCACGTCAGCGTTATTGTGGTCGCTGAGCGTTCAGTCACCTCAACCAAAGCCACCATGGAGGGAACTGAAAACACAAACAAACACACCATGTATGTATGTGAATACATTTGGGAATAACTTACGGATCTGGACAGAAACTTCTAATAAAAGAACATAACAACATTCAACCTAAAGACCTGGTCCAATAGGTAGTTTTAATGTCAACAGAATAAGTTCCTCTTGAAGTGTCATTTTACTCAAATGACGAGTGGGACTATTTGTTTAAATACAGCAGCTTGTGAATGGTTTGCAAATCATAAGCAAAATACCTGGCTTTAGTTGTGTACTCAAACATCACCTACCTGTCACAGCGTTAAATGAGAATCCAGTGCTGTTGACTTTCTCAAAGCGAGTGATGACAGTGAAATGATAGTTTGTTCCAGCATTAAGTGAAGAGACCTCATGTGTAACTGATGCCCCTTGATTGACTTCAATGTAACTTCCATTGTTATCATATTGTAGGAAGTAGGTTGAGATGTTGTTAACCTTGTCCCACATCAGAGTTACACTACTCTCATTTTGTGTCAACACAGTCACAGTCTTAACATTTACCGGCGCTGAAAGAGGATGCACAGTTGTTTCCGTAAAGAAAAGACTTGAGAGCTGTGGATTTTTTTAAATGACAGCATGTTGCAAGCATAATTTCTTGTAACTTTTTTTTTTTTTTAAACTTTCATTCTTTTCTGATATTTTCTCAAAAACAGACAGGCTCTTGTTATAGGCTTGTTTTAGAGGGAAAACATCTTACCAGTGACTGCCGAGTGTTTTACTCCACTGCTTCTGACATTTTCAAACACAGTGTAAAGACAAAAATTGTATTTAGTCCCACTTGTGAGTTCTGAAATTGTGTGTGTCACGTTTTCTATTTCCTTTAATGCAGTGAGGTTTATAACCCTTTCATTGAACACAAGAGTATAGTTGAGGATTTCATTCACTTTTTTCCATTGTAGAGTTATGCTGGTCTCATTTTGTCCAACTGATTCTACCTCCTCTGTGTTACAGGGAGCTAGGATGTAAAGACATATGATGAAATCACAGAATATAATTTTTTTAAATGACAGGATATCCCTGATAAAAGGATGTTAAATGTATAATTATTACAATATTTAATCAGCCATTAATCAACATCCCTGTTACTCAGAGACTTAGAGTTTGAATACAGTACAATTTTCAGATATTGTTACAGAGCTCCTGGCTCTTGTTGTTGGGTTAAAGGAAAATGATCTTACCTGTGGCTGCACTGTAGTTTAGGCCACTGCTTCTGACATTTCCAAAGAGACTATAGAGAGTGAAGTTGTATTTAGTCCCACTTGTGAGCCCTGAGATTGTGTGTATCACTTTTTCCTGTCCCATCAATGCAGATACATCTATTTCCCTTTTATCGAGTACAAGGATATAGTTGGTAACGCCATTCACTTCTTTCCATTGCAGAGTTATACTGGTCTCATTTTGTCCAGCTGATTCTATCGCTTCTGTGTTACGGGGAGCTAGGATGTAAAAAGACAAGAAAAAAAAAACTTTAATTCATTTTGATTAAAAAAATGATATGCCTAAAAAATCTTTTTTTAATAAATAAGTTGCATTTGATTCCAACTTTTTTCCCCCAGACATAGTCAAAAATATTAAGTGAGCAACTACCACATGCGATACTGGTAAACTTTAATTTCACAGCCCTGACCTGTCACTTGTCATTTACTGTAATTCTGTGAAAGGAAAGTGAACTTACCAGTAAATGCAGTGGTATTTACTCCGCTGCTTCTGACATTTTCAAACAGAGTGAACAGAGTGAAGACGTATCTCGTCATACTTGTGAGACCTGAGACTGTGTGCGTCACTTCATTTCCCACTGATGCAGTGACGCTTATCTCCTTTTCATTAAACACAAGTGTATAGTTGAGGAGGCCATCCACTTTTTGCCATTGCAGAGTTATACTGGTCTCATTTTGTTCAACTGTGTCAAACTTTTCCGTGTTACGAGGAGCTATAATGTAAAAAGACAATAATCCTTGTAAATGCACTGTATCTAATCTTGCCTTTAAGAGCTACTGCACTTAGCTGGCACCAGGTGTAGATACAACATCAGAAAGACAATGGACTCTCATGTCAGAAAGGAGTTACGTTTTGGTTGGAATGACAATCAGGTTAACAATTACTTAAAGATCTAACTTTAGATTTTCCCATTTTGTGGGCGTTAACATTATGACGTTTTACAGATGGTGGGTTTTGTTCTCCAAATGATACGACTAATTTTTTTTTTCTACATCAAGATGATGTTGGCATAAGACTTTGGAAGACACTGGATTTTTGTTATTTGACATAACAATTTAAAACCAACAAAAATATCAGTGTAATCTGTTGTCAGTATGCTATGCTACCTCAAATTGAAGTTGGCACTACATGTTCTGACAATGAATTCTGGTCACCCAATGTCACAACCTTAAATCAACCAAATTTCAACGTCTAACCACTTGGCCAGCTCGGCAATTTTTTTTTTTTTTTGCTTAAATGAGAAAGAGAGAAGGGATGTAAAAATGGTAATTAGAAGTACAATTATGGAGCGGGAGCAAAAATAGCGCATAAGATTCCAGTCTTTCATCAGCCGCAGTTAAAAAATGTCCTGGTTCTTGTTATATAGCAGTACTGGAGGAAAATACTTACCAGTGAATGCAGGGGTTGTTACTCCACGGCTTTTGACATTTCCAAACAGAGTGAAAAGAGTGAAGACATATCTTGTCATACTTGTGAGACCTGGGACTGTGTGTGTTACTTGATGTCCCGCTGATGCAGTGACGTTTATCTCCTCACCATCGAACACAAGTCTATAGTTGAGGAAGTCATTCACTTTTTCCCACTGCAGAGTTATACTGGTCTCACTTTCTCCAACTGACTTGAACCCCATTGCGTCAAGAGGAACTAGAATGCAAAGTGAAGTTCATCCTTGTAAATATACAGTAATCATGTGTCTACATTAGCTATTGCAAGTTCTGTTTTGCCCAACTAACAAAATTGCAATTACAAGTACAATTATACAAAACACTTTATCTTCAATCCCATTGTTTTATCAGCAACAGTCAAAAATATTAAGTGTGTAACCTTAACACAGGAAAAACATCTTACTGGTTAATGCTGTGGTGTTTTCTCCACTGCTTCTGATACCATGAAACACAGTGAAGAGAGTGAAGACATATTTAGTCCCATTTGTGAGTCCTGGTATTGTGTATGTTATTAGATCCTGTCCCGCTGATGCAGGAACATCTGTCTCCTTTTCATTATACACAAGTGTATAATTGATGATGCCATCCACTTGTTTCCACTGCAGAGTTATACTGGTCTCATTTTCTCCAACTGACTTGAAATCCTCTGCATTAGGAGGAGCTAGGATGTAAAAAGACACAAAGAAGACAGTGTGACAAAATCTGATATTAAAAAATGTCATGATAGGCCTGATAAAATGCTGTGTTTTGTGTAGTTGAAAAAAGTCAATAAAATTTTGCATAAGATTCCAGTCTTTCATCAGCCACAGTTAAAAAATGTCCTGGTTCTTGTTATATAGCAGGAAAATACTTACCAGTGAATGCAGGGGTCGTTACTCCATGGCTTTTGACATTTCCAAACAGAGTGAAAAGAGTGAAGACGTATCTTGTCATACTTGTGAGACCTGGGACTGTGTGTGTTACTTGATGTCCCGCTGATGCAGTGACGTTTATCTCCTGACCATTGAACACAAGTCTATAGTTGAGGAAGTTATTCACTTTTTCCCACTGCAGAGTTATACTGGTCTCACTTTCTCCAACTGACTTGAACCCCATTGCGTTAAGAGGAGCTAGGATGTAAAAAGAAATGAATACTTGTGATAACATATATAATCATGCCTCTGTTTAAGGTGCTGCAAGTCATATTTTGCTTAACTTGTAAATAAGGTGAGTGAAATTAAACTTACAAGTGCAATTAAATGCAGCACTTGGTTTTCATTTAGCATATCATAAACAAAAATTCCTTATTCTAAAAGTGAGATCACATACCAGTGACAGCTTCAAATGAGTATCCAGTGCTGTTGCCTCCATCAGATTCAGTGATGAGACGGAAATCATATTTTGTCCCAGGAGTAAGCGAATCAACCACATGTATAACTGATAACCCTTCCTCTTGTGCAACAACAGTGTCCACCTTTAGACTACCGCTGTTATTATATTGTAGGAAGTATGTTAAGAGGTTGTCAACCTTGTTCCACACCAGAGTTATACTGGTCTCGTTTTGTGATGAAACTGTCACATTCTCCACATTTCCAGGAGCTTAAAAGACAAAGAGTTGACAGTTAAAGAGAGAGTCCAGATTTTCACCTCATTAGACAGCATCATTGGCGGTCACACAAGTTTGCAATATAATACAATAGAGACACGTCGCCAACTGAAGATAAAGGAAAGCGTTTCAGTCTTACGTGATTTTATTGCTGGAGTGGTTGATGCTGCTGTTGTTGTTTCTGTTGTTACTGCTTGTGTTGTGCTTGTTACTGTTGTCAGCGTTGTGCTCGGTGTTCTTGTCGTTGTGATGTCAGTGACACCCTAAAGTGAGAATAGGAATAATTTGGGCACAGAGAGAATGACCCAATCCCCAAAATAATTTCATACAGAGTTTTTCCTTATCCAAAGCGATGGTCAAAAAACAGAGATTGTTGTATGCTGAACAAATTTTAAAGCCCCTTGAGGGAAATTTACAATTTATCATATTGGGTTGTAAACTAAAACTGACTTAAGCTGAGTACAAAACTGCCAGAGGTGTTCATCTGACTTAAGCCTCTAGACCTCTAATGTAATGTGAGTACCCCAAAGCAGTGCAATATCAACTATCATCTCATAATCAGGGTTAGGGGTAAAAAATCAGTACAGCATAATATACTGATATTTTGTGTGGCAAAATTGTATTTCTACACTGACACCAAGTCCCATTTTTTTATCAAGTATTTATTACTATTACAAGTATAAGTTAAACTTTTGTAGCAAACAATTACTTTTCAGTCCACTAGATACACTTTGCTGCAAGAAAAAATATTGGAATTAAAAAACTCTCCCTTTAAAATTTTATCATTTAAAAGAAAAAAGGTGTTGACAAATTTCCTCTTTGGGGTCATTATTTACTGTTGAAAGAAGTAATAAATGACAATATGTGTTATCACAATACTTATATCTCAAAGTATTTCAAATTGCAATAATATTGTATTGTGACCAAAATATTGTGATAATATCCTATAGTTGGGTGATTCCCATCTCTAATCAATATCATACTGTATCTAACGTACTGTGGATAGCAGTGTGACAGGGAGGCTTAAAAAAGTTAACACTACTGCTGAGGTGTTCTTCTCTACTTAATCAACAATCTTTCTGTACAAAAAAATGTACAAAAACTTGCATCACTTACATACAACTTGAGACAAATTTATGATATTGCTGTACAGGAAACATCTGATATCCTCACTTGCAAATTATGGCCAGGAAGTTGTTGAAGCATTTTGAATTCAACCTCTACATCTCAACAAGTGCAACAAACCCTCAGATATGCTACCAAGAGAGCTGACAAAAAAAATAACATTGTTTTGTTTTTTGTTGGTGGTGGTGTTTTTTAGATGAAAGCAAATCCCATTAAATTCATATATTTGTGTCAGGTAAAACATCTTCCATGGGCTGCATTTTTATATATATATTCTAAAATACCCAGACAATATTACAAAACAATTTTCAGGTGCATCACCTTGTCTAAAATATCAAATGTTGGAGGTAGCATACAGCTTGATATTACACATTACGTTATTTCCTCATTCATTCTTTTGTTTCTGTGGGGAAGTTCGCAAAAATAGATTATTGCAGCCAGGAAAGAATGAATTCATGTTTCACCATCTGGAAAAGTCCATAACTACATTGTGCAAGTCTTTCAGTTTTCTGATATTTCAGACAACCAAATTCCAGTCTAAACTTTCAGATTCATATCATGCATTGAACCATTGCTGCGGTTTAGACGCTTTTCTTTTGTTGAGGGTAAACCTTCTTTAGTCTGGGTATCTGAACACTATCACAGCGGAAAGGTACAAGACAAAGAAAACTTACCCAGAGCAGACTCAGGAAGACGCACAGCAGAAAGTGGTCTGAGATGACTTTGAAAGATAAAGGCTTCATCGCTATAACGGTTTATGAAGCTACATACATACTCCAGACTTGTTAAATTCCTTTGTTGCCCTACGATAAACTTCAAGTTTCTAATTCTAGTATACTGCCTCAGGCGTGTTGACAAAAACAACAACACTTGAGGTTGGCAAAGAATTTCTCTGTGCCTGCGCTAAAGCAGTCCAATATTAACTTTATTCCAGTGGTGTTGACTTTTAATTCTTAACCATGTCCTCCTTCTGTAACCTCTGGTCCCCTCTCATATTGTAGAGTGACTAAGTAAATAGCTGCTTCTCCTTTTTGGCCTTGTACAACCACAGAGACCTTTGCCCCGCCTGTCACTTCCTTATTAACGGTTATAATGTGCTACTTGTCAAAGGTAAGTCAATCAAGTTAATTTGCCTGTTTTACATAAAGTATTTGGTGGTGGCAGTTGCTTTATATCTGCTGATTTCTTTTTATTTTTTTTATCATTACCAATTTCATGGTTGTGACTGCCTGTGCATCTTTATGATATGCAAATAAAAGATTACATGTTTTCTCATAAACCCAGGCATAGCTTTCAAATACTGCTTAGTATAAATGAGATCTATTTTTGCTTTCCAACTATTTCAGTCCTATTATTTTAACAAAATCACTGTCTCAGGTCTTCAGTTGAGCTGGTTTCACAGAACAGTAGATTAACGTTTGGTTTCTCTGCATTGCCTCAGGAGGCAGTGATATTTATAGCTTCTCTGTGGCTGAGATCTATAAGGAACGGCATACCGAAAACATCTCCAACACACTTTTAACAGAACATGAAGTCATGAAAGTGTTTATGGAGTCATATTATGGTGCAGTACTCAATAAAAGTGCTCCAATATCAAAGAAAACACTGTCTAATGCTGCCCACTGGGGAAACATGAGGAGGAAGTAACCTTTACAAAAAGATAATTTTCCTCATGCATTAGTATTATATGATCTCACTCTTGAACACACAACACTTTATTGAGCTTCCCCATTAGATATTGATTATGACTGCTGCTTGCATTAAAAAACATTTACATTCAACAATTATGCAGACTAAATGTATTTTTATGATATTTGGCCCCTGCCTGCATGATCATTTGTTTTTACTATATTTTAAGAAGTTATTGACAAGAAAGTAAATTTGTTACTTTGATTACTTTTGGCTTAATATGAAATTAGAAAAAGGTTGGAAGACCGAGTACAGTTAAATGGATTTCTGAATCATCGACCATCCTCTACTTAGAAAAAATTACACATACTATCAGGGGTAATCAGTCACTCTTTCACAACATCTGAAGTCCCGCTATGGGTTTTCTAGAGAGGACAGATTTAGCCCACACGCCGGAGACGTCAGGGGATATGCTATAAATTAACCTCTGCAATGTCCAAATCTGTCAAATACTTTTTAGATATATTTCACGATCAGCATTTGTACATTTAAATAAGATCTGCTTTGTATTCATTTACTCACACTTTTTGGGGTGGGGTGGGATTACACATGTTAAATCTTCAGTTGGTGTGTGTGTGTGTGTGTGTGTGTGTGTGTGTGTGTGTGTGTGTGTGCATGTGCATGCGTGCGTGTGTGCTTGTGTGTGTACATACATAATGTTATGTGTGTATGTGTATGACTTTGTTTATTGTTGCTCATCAGTAAAGACATTGTTGGAACAAAATGTGTCACTTGTCCCCCCTTATCGACCCTCTCCTCACATTCATACAAGCTTTCAATGTAATGAGTCATGTTCTCGGGTATGTTGATGTGCCTACAAAGAAGGGTCTGCTTACGATCACTACTCTCAGATCCTAATTTTTGCCTTGACTAAAAATTGTGCAGCCTTTTGTTTTTGTTTATGTAACATAACAAATATGTAATTTACATTATTATATCCCAGCAGTATATGGCTTTTGTTTTTGGTCATTTTAATAAATTATATGATATAGTAATATAGTTACTGATCACAATAGAAAAGAGAAAAACAAGAAGTTCAAAAATACAGAAAGCTAAAAA
Organism: Plectropomus leopardus; assembly: GCF_008729295.1. NCBI lineage: Eukaryota > Metazoa > Chordata > Actinopteri > Perciformes > Serranidae > Plectropomus > Plectropomus leopardus. The sequence goes on along the minus strand of NC_056481.1, from coordinate 15,910,376 downwards.
TACAACACAAAACAGAATATATAATGTAAACGGAGGAGAAGAAGTATATGGCAATTTTTATTCCAAATAGGACTATTTAAACATTAGCTGAGAGAACATTAGGTCGTTTACGGATTTTTTGTTCATGCACAAATAAATATACAATCTATTGACTGAAAATGCTTACAATGTCTAAAATATGCCATGCGTCTCCAACACAAGAGGTGGCAGTAGAGATGCACAGAGAGACTGAACACACAAGCGAGCTAGCATAAAAAGCTAACGTTAGCAGGGGGAGGGTCTGTTTTGTGTAGAGTAAACAAGATAAAGCCAGTTACAGTAACAACTGGCGAAGTCCTGGCGAAACGGAGCAGCGCTACTTTCACAGACCAAGTAAGTGACAAATTAACTTAATAGAGTTTGATAATCATATTTTAGCCACGGCCAGGTTCAGCTCACTTCTGTCTGAGTCTGTTACGTTTAGTGGATGCTAACATTAGCTAAAGCTAGTGACTTTAGCTTGCTGACAACGCTATCATTCTTGTTCCAAGTCAACAAACAAGGTGAAGTCGGAGGTTTGGGGGATAAATGTGTTATCCTTACATGAACTAACGTCGTTTTATTTAACTGAGTTTTAGACGACTTCGGCTCACTACAACAGGAAGGAGCAGAATGTGCTAACATTACGAAGCTGAAGTTTGCTTTAGAGTCGTAGATTCAGAGATAAGGGGAAAAGTAACGCTGTTTATTGACAGACCCTCGGCTTTTTGCACTGCTTACCGCCTTAAAAGCATGTTAGACATTTAATGTAAAGTCTCGACCATGTCTGAAACACATTGTCACATTGTAAAACATCTATTCTGTTTGGGGAAAAAAGGCAAAAATAAGAATATGTTGTTGTTTTTTGTTCGTCGACCACGTTGGACCTGCTTTTTACCAAAAGCCACTATATTTAGATATCCCAAAGTGGCTAAAGATTGCTTAAAACACAATTTCAGTTTTGTGAAACCTATACTCCAATAGTGATAATGCAATATAGAGAGATTTCTCTTCTAACGCTCCTCTTGACTGCTGAGTCGGAAGCGAACATCAGCGTCGTGCTAACATTAGCGTAACCTTCTCAACACCTGACGAGAAACGTTACAACCCACCTAAGGTCGGTCAAACACATGACCACAGTCTGGCTGATGTTTGACTGAACCCTTTAAACACCGGTTATATAAAAGCTGACCAGCAAAGGCTTGCAGGATTTTGATAAGATCACTTCACAGGGCGAGTGGACAAAACCGTTTGTTATTTAAGTGACCTGGCTGAAAAGTGGCAGAGGTAAGAGTGTTTCTCGTATGGTCTGTTTTGTGCTAGAAAACGGGAGACCTCTCTGAAGTTAAGTGATCACATTAGCTTGTGTGAGATTTCTTTATCCATGTATCAGTCACACTGAGTGCTGTATTTTTGTGTTTTAGAAATGCAGTCTGTGGTCAAACAAAACCTCCATTCAGAGACTGAAGGAGACATCAACAAGCTCATCAACCTGAAGCTCAATGCATCCTACGCCTACCTGGCTCTGGTATGATTTCTGTAGCACTAATATTCATCCACAACAGTATAGTCCCTCTATTTGTAATGCTATGTAGAGTACTGTGAGATTTGTTGTTGAAGCATAGTTGTATTGAAGTCAATGTTTAGTGTGAAACATGGTATCATACCAACAAAACAAAAAGTAGGTAATCAATATTGAATTTTGGATATGTATTGAGTGAAACCTGATGCAAATATGCCACGATAGGACAATATTAGCATTATACATCTCATATTTCCTGCCCAAAAGAGAGTCCAAGCCATGTTACGTGGACAGGGAGGTCACACTAAATACTTGAAACTTTAGCTTGTTGAAGTTGTTTTATTCTAACATATTTGCATTTTTAATACTCTATACATATGTTACTGTATGTTCTGGTTTTATTTTTGTAAAGAGACAATTGAGAAATAAATATGAATGATCATTATAAACTTACCAGGATAAACTTTTAGGTGGCATAATGCTTTTACTATTTTACAGCTCTGTATTTAATTATTTTTTCTGCACTGGAATAAAACAAGAAAACTGTTCTCTCGTATGATTCTTATTTTCTTATTGGGTTTCTTCACTGTAATGCTTGAAAACCATGTTTCTCTTATCTTTTCTAGGGTATGTATTTTGACAGGGATGATGTAGCCCTGCCGAAATTCTCTACTTTTTTCCTGGAGCGCTCGGTGAAGGAGAGGGAACAGGCTGAGAAGCTGCTGGAATATCAGAACATGAGAGGAGGACGGATTTTGCTTCAGACCATTGCCGTAAGTGCACAGTGTCTGTTTTTGTTTGTGCTTTTGGGGGATTTCTGGGGGCAGGGGCATTTTCAAGCCATTATAAGGGTTCCTGCAGGTTAAGGCAAGTTACAGCTAAACGTTTTGAAACGTGAAATTGAAGACCAGTAGTACTCACATCTAGATTGGAGGATGAAACCATGAACAAAATCAATTACTGAGGGTTAGGGATATTTTGTCCAAATTTTTATTGTGACATAAAACATTTTAGTCAAATTTTAAAAATAAGATGATCTACCTAAATTGCTGCTGTTGTTTTTGTTTTTTGTTTTTTTCCACATCTATTTTTTTAGATGTGGCAATGTCCAGGGGTATTTTCCGTTCCTCTGTCCTGATCTTAAGAGTCCTTAATGTAAAAGGCTTTCAGTAAACTATTTTAAAACAGATATTACCAGTTTTTCAGACTTTACAATGCAAAATCAGGAAAAAAAAAAGATTCACAAAATCGCACTTCCATATCTGAGCATTTTTAAGACTTTTGAATTTGCATTAATGAATTCATTGCGTCTTTAAGATTTTTATTGTGGAAGATCATTCCTGTTGTTTATGTGTTTATCCAAGTTTCAACTTTCTGTTCTAGAAACCAAGTAGAGAGGATTGGAGAGGTGGTCTGGACGCAATGTCCTTTTCCCTGGACTACCAGAAATCCATGAACACGTGTATTCTTGATGTGCACCGCAGAGCTGGTGTGTGCTCTGACCCTCATGTAAGTCTGGCACTGTTTGATAGATAAAACTGCTGCATGTCATCAGACTCTCAGCTGTGAGATAGGTAAAAATTAGAAAACAGTTAAGCTACACTTTTGCATGTTTGTAATGCTTTTTTTTGTGTAAGGTCAGTACTGAGTAAGATTTGAGGATGTTTAGTCTGTTAACTTTGTCCTAATGTTTTACCTGTTTGACCACCTTTGTAGCATTGCTTCCCATCTTACTCACTATTATCTGTCTTACCTCTTTCGAAGCTATGTGACTTCCTCGAGCAGCACTTCCTCACCGACAGCCACGACACCATCAAGAAGCTTGGCGATTATGTTGGCAGTCTGACCCGCATCACAGCTTCTGAGACACACGGCCCTATGGGAGAATACCTCTTTGATAAGCACACTCTGTAAAGGTCACTCCGGTACAGTTAAATAAGCTCCACATTTAAAAGAATATATTGAGTTCAGAGGGCATATCCCTCACACACTGTGCTCTACTCCATTACAAAACGTACAATATTTTTACCGTTTACGAGTAACATCTTGTACAAATGGTGCGAGAAAAGGTCAAAGCAAAATAACAAAAAATACCTCAATTTTTCTTGAAAAACAACACTCAGAAAATAATGTTCTCATTAAGATGGTGCTAAAACTACCATTTTCCTCAGCTGTTAAAATGAGGCACTCGTCCATTTCGACTCAGTTGTATCATGTGTCATGCATTCCACTTGTCAGAGGTTTTAACATTCACCAATATTTTTTAAAATGAGTCAAATAATTTAAAGATTTGGAATATCACTGAACAGTTGAATAAAGCCAGATTTTGCTGACAAATAAGTTTTGCTAGTCTCGTTATTTTGCATCCATTTTAACAGTTTAACTATGCCTAAATGTTCAGACAGGTGGTCATCTGAACTGTCATATAATCTATTAAAACTTTCTGTACTTTCCCCCCAGTTTTGTCTACCCCTAAAGAACAGTGTAAAGATAACAGTGGGACTTTGCTTAGTCACTGTTGGGTGGAAGCTTAATGTTTAACATTAGGGGACCAGACAGCTTGTGGTTAAAAATGTAAATGCTGCTTCTTAGTAAATTACATGTTTCAGTAAAGATAAGATTAAGGTACGGGAGTATGTCAACGAGTGCATCACAGCCAGGCATAGAACACTAATAGTGTTTGCAATCTACAGAAATCAGTATGACAAAACATCAAAAATAGCTGAAAATAGCCATTTTTTAAAAGGTTTACTATGCAGGATTTTTCCTAAAAAAATTTTAAAGACTCATACACAAGTAACCCCCCTCATCACTTATGACCCACTAGAACTGTGTTTTTCTGAAGAGACTCTGCCCCTGCCTGGATTTTCTTGTTTTCTGTGCTCAGGACGTTGAAAGGTCTGCACCCCCACAGTGCTCAGGTGAGGTTATGGCTTTATATAAAGGTAGAGAGGTGGCTTATTTACGCTCAGTTACGTACAGGAATGGACGGAGACTTCTGCCTGTACTCAGCATTCATTTAGTGAAACTTTTAACCCCACCCTTTAGTGTCCTCTTTTGGCTGTATCTATGTCATCAAAAAGGACACAATGAAGTATGAGGGTAGTGACATTTATAATGTTTGAAACAGAAGTATCTATTTTTGTATGTTTGAAACGGAAGTATCTATTTTTGTATGTAAAGGGAGAATAAATTTCCCCTAATCAACAATCCTGCGTAGTATACCTTTACAGATTCCATCAATTCTCTTGTCAAAAAACTGATTTGGATCACATCAGTCTTTGACTAAGAGAAAATATTATGACTGAATGAGAGCAAAAATGTCTACAAAACATCATGAGGGTGTAATTATAATGGTCTTTAGCATTGTTGTGTATACTTAAAATCTAGATGACTGCCTCTGTAGGGATAAAAAGGTCCTATTAATTAGCTGAAGCCACATACTGACAAGAAACACTACAGGAGGAATATAACACAACTAAGTACAACAGCCCCGCTATAATAATTTTTGTCGCTTAGTTAGTGTTATTTTTCCATTTTGATGCCCTATGCGGTTTAGTTAGTTATCTATTAGAGCAGGCTGTTGCCTGTTGGATTGGAGCCACTGAGATCTCCAGATGTAGCAGTGCAAACATGTGGCAGGATGCCTGGGGATTACTGTTCACAGTGCTCTAAATACGGGTATGTGTTTTGTACAGTAAAATGGTAAGCCAAGGGATGGGGAGGATGGAATATCCACTCTCAGTGAAAGTTGGTGCGAGATTGACGATTGACTGCGAGGACAGCTATGCTGAGGGGATTAGCGAGGGGCCGGATGTACTACAATCTCTTCAATCTAATGGATCAACACAACCACCACTACCATGTTTCATCAGTCTAATGAACAGTCACTTTTCCTAATCATGCCTTCAACTCTTCAACGTGTGACTTTTTTAACAGTGGAGTCGTAATAAAAGAAAAGTTGACTGGTGCTTTTCATGCATTTGCGTTCAGAGACATACTGCAACAGATGTGTTGTCAGAATTCTAGTATCGGGAGGAGGGGTGGGGGGATTAAATCACAACACTGCTCTGGTGATTTGCCAGCGCTTTGGGTTTGATGGAAAGGGTTGCAGGGAGGCTGCTAGTCAGAGTCAGCGGCACTCTGGAGGAACATGGGTGTGTGAGGGTTACAACAGGCCAACAAGAAATACACTCTAAAACTAAAAGTTGCTCCAAGAGCTCTCTTGGTACAAAGGGGAATTAAAGGAACACAACAGGTAGGATAAATATGCATTGATTTTTAAACATTTCTGTTATGATTAAGTGCAAGAGCGCTAAAGTTCAATTGTATAGGAAAAAGTCTGGGTTATTCAATTTATTTTTTTTCATGAAAAAAAATCACATTTGGTTTTGAACATATCGACTTGAAGGACAGGTTAACCTCTTGGCTGGTTCTTTTGATGTGAATGATTTCTTCATAGTTTCCATTTCATCTGAACAAAATCTTCCTCCTCTAGTAACTGACTGAAAAGAATTACCTGTACATGTGTACAGATACCAATAATGTTTAAATTTCATTCAGCATCATCCTCTATTAAAAAGCCACTGCAACCAGATAAACAAGAAACTTGTCTTTGAGGTATTTCTGTGATTCCAACATAAATTTCAAATGTAACTTTTCGTGTACATTATAAGCTAACATTTTTTTTTTAAATTTTAGAATGTATTACGACGAGTATTGATGAAAACTAAAAATAAAAACATTGAGGATTCCCTGTAGCTTTTGCCACAATTAACTGTGCTTCCTAATAAATGCCCAAACAAAGACTTGCCTTTACCAGAAAACTCCAAAGGATGAAAAGTGAGGGATGAGACCAACCTCTATTTATTTAAGCTTTGGGAATCTGGGATTTTGGATTAATATTGTAACGCCACAGTTAAATCCAGTTACGTGCAGAGACAGTGACGAGAGAAAAATGGGAATGGGACAAACGTGGGAGTGAAAGTGTGGGTTATGGAGCTGGGGAGATGACAGAGAGAATGAGAGTAACAGAGGGATTAGGGTCAGCCATGTTGAGCATCTGGCTTAGAGATGTCCTATGCTCTTCAACTGTACTGCAACGCATGGACATAGGGATTACACAGAGCACGCATGAAGTTGTGTTAAATCTCACTGCAGGAGCCAACAGGACAGAGAACATAACAAAGTTACAATAACTGCACTGGTTCTGCTATTTTGACAGCTGACATGAGGTTGGCCAGCATTGGGGTTCGGGCCCGGAGGACTGCGGAGCCGTCTGAACCGGAGTCAGAGGAAGCAACAGAGCCGGCTCACCATGAGCACCATACAGAGCACCATGAGCACTCGCATACAGAGCATCACCCCGGCCACAACTACAACCACATGAAGGACAAGTTCATGAATGAACTCGGTCATCTGCCAAGTAAGCAGCTTCTAGACTAACCCTGGGTGACCAGATATCACATATTTTTGACTGATATTGTGGCGATATTGTAGGGTTGAGTATTGGCGCTTTCATCAAGAATTTACACAATGAGATTTTTGATAAATAATCTTTATGTAATGTGGATATAATGACTAAGGACCTGCCTGGAAAACACAAAATTAGGGGCTGGATGCTACTCTTGTGCCTACTATGTGCCAATTTTCAAAGAGCATGAAGGCAGGTTGCATCTGAAGTTGTTAAACAACTTTAACCACAGTATCATACCCTTTTAATCAGAAATCCCCATTTGGAGCTCATCTTTTTGTTTTTTTTTTAAATGTGTATTAGGCCTAAAATGTTGTCTGTGGGACAGAAGTAAAGCTCTAGGTAGCCTTGCACTAATATGATCAACCATCATAAACTGATATTTACATGACATGTGGCGTGCCTTCTGCGTGTCTACGTTGAAAACAATTGATTTGAAAAAAAAAAAACATGGCTTGTGAAATGACCCTAAGTGGAAAATATAAATAATAGAACAGTCTGGTGAATTAAAAAAAAAATACATCACTCTCCTGTAAAGCCTTTTTTTGGTAAAACCAGCCTTTAAAACCAGGAAAATACAACACTAATAATATTACCATATCCAAAATATAAGACGATATCTAGTCTCCAATCACAATATTGATGTAATATTGACACCCTGTTCTTGATTTTCATTTTGATTATTCATATTTGATAGACAAATTCCACTGCCTCACAGAATTGACCTCATGATACCCAAATAATATTACTATAACTTTTAAAGGTTCAAGATATTGTGTTGAGTGTTCATGACATACTCAGCATAGAAATGATTTTATATGAATATCAGCTTGTTTTCCTACTCATTACACCAACCCTTGTCTATGCTGGTGTCCATGAATATGTAAGTGGAAAAACAGGATGAGAATATTGTTTTGCCATAAATTAACAACTACTGCTGAGGAGCTTTGAGTCAGGAACGTAATGGTGAACTGTGCTGCTGGGCAGTGTGGTTCCACAGGGCCACTCCCAGCTTAGACTGTATTATTATCTGATTGTGGAGAAGGGTGTTGCTGACAACACACATGCATGGTCAGCAAACCGTCTCCTGATAAACGACTACTTACAAAAATGTAAGGTCAAGAAATGCTTAAAAGAAAAGTAGTTCATGTTCTATAGAATATATGCTTATAGTGGATGCTATACATATTCAGCACATATCCTTATACATAACCTTTATATCTTTACTGTGTAATATTATTGTGCAATTTCCTACTGTACTTTATTTTATAACTTACTGCACAATATTTATTTATTTATGTATTTTTATGGTAAAATACTACACACCATGTGTGTATTACAATTATCATTTGCAGCTAGAAATCATGGATGCACAGTATCAGTTTAAGTGAAAAGTGTTCAAAGTGTATATATTTAATATCTTCATTTTATTTAACTTGTATTTTTGTGGTATTTTTTATGCTTACTTATTAGTCACTTAGACAGTTCTTCTGCTTTTTTATCTTTCTTTTACCTTTTTTGCTTGCGCTCTTGTACCACTCATAAAGACAGCGGTGGAGATGTGTAAAAAGTACTGATACTGTTGCCCTAATGTCATGTTTTTGTTTTGTTTTTTGAGGGAGGGGGTGGTGTGGGTTTATTTTTATATAATTACTATAACTGTTGTTTATTTTCTTTCTTTTTTTCAGGTACTGTCCTTGTCTACTTGATTTAAACTTGATTTGTCCTGTTTTCTTTTTGTATAAAACTGCTATAAATAAAACCTTTTGAGTTTGTGAATATCCCCATTATGGGAATATTATGATCTTATCCTCAACCATATAGTTTGAGCTGATGTAGATTCTAGGAGTAAATTATTTTAAGAAAAAAATGCTCTTTGATTTAACTCTGATGTGTGTGACTTTTAAAAATCCCTGCATAGATAGGATAGTGTTTAAAAATTAAGATGTATGCTTAAAGATCAGATTTAAATGCATGTTTTTATTTGTTTTGTTTTTTTGTTGTTGTTTGGGGCTCGAGAATTTTCAGTTTCACATTACTAACGTGAATGTAGCAGACGTCCACACCTTTTGGCCATAATAAGCATACTCTCATAGTGCAGACAATGAATACCGAGGAGTGAATTTACCTTTTTTAATTTACAGTTCCCGTGTGGGCAGTGGCAGCTATCGTCGTGCTCGTCCTGGTTTTGGTGGCGTGCTTCATCTTCTGTCTTTTCAAGAAATGCTTTGCGAAAAAGAAAAAGCCAAAGAAAGTGAGGGAGAGGAAAACAGGTCGCCGCAAAAAGGAAAAGGAAGGTGAAGGAGAGGCTGGAGAGAAGGTGCGTCATTTCCAGTAACACGCTATTGTATTGCTCTTACCTGAGCTACAGTAGATGTTCATGATGAATATCACTGATGTGTTCATGTGGCAGGAGGGGGAGGTGAAGAAGGAAGGAGAGGAAGAGGAGAAAGAGCAGGAAAAGTTGGGTAAGCTGGAGTTCTCGTTGGACTACAACTTCACAGACGCCCAGGTAGGTCCTGTGTGGAAAAAAAAAACAGTTTCATCAATGACATTCATATTAATGATTAATATAAAAGGGGCAGAATAACCAATAACTCCATGAGGAATTTCTTCACTCTTTTCATGACCTCGGATCACTCTTACACCTGTCTTTCTCTGAAGCTTATAGTGGGTATCCTTCAGGCTCAGGACCTTGCAGCTATGGACATGGGGGGGACCTCAGACCCCTATGTCAAAGTCTTTTTGTTGCCAGACAAAAAGAAGAAGTATGAGACCAAAGTCCAACGCAAGAATTTATGCCCCGTTTTCAACGAGACTTTCATTTTCAAGGTACCATGTGCCTCACGTCGTACCACTGTCGACTTGATGTTTGTCTGCGTTTTGTTTGTTCTTTCTTTTGTCTTTATGTCTCTGTCGCAGCTTGTGTTGGTGCTCCAGGTTGTTGATGACATGTCTCTTTTTACCCTCATGAAGCAGAAGTTTGGCCTATGTCTCTACTCCCCCTCGTCTTTAGTCTTTCATTCCCTGAATGGCGTCTGTCAAGGTATCCCTACCCCAAAAATACTGGATTGTTTTTTAATGTCTCCTGTCATTAAATGTTGTTTGTTTGTCACATGTAAAGTACACACTTATCTTACATTTACCTGCAGCTACTAAAGTTGGAATAATCACTCTTTCTAGATTCCGTATGCAGAGCTGGGTGGAAAGACTTTGGTGCTGCAAGTTTTTGACTTTGACCGTTTCTCCAAGCATGATATGATTGGCGAGATAAAAATCCCAATGAACAGTGTTGATTTGGGCCAGCCGATGCAACAATGGAGAGACTTGGAGAGTGGTGAGAAGGAGGAGGTACAGGATTTTTTTTTCTCTTTGTGAAATTCTTGCATGACCGTGTTGTTAACAATACTGTGGCTTGCATACTTCCATAAATTAGTGGTGTACCGGCTTTTAATTGTGAAAATAGAGTAGTTATAGCAGCAGATGACTCTGCAGCAACAACACTGTCTGTGTGAACACTGCAGGCTTGCAAGCCACAGTGGTTTAGCAAGATAGCCGTCACATGCTGCGTACGCATGCAGTGTGGTGTGAGTGTTAAGTGACGAAAACGCAATAAATCTTACTTTCAGATGATTATAAACTTATAAAAACATGATACCATGTCTGCCCCTAAATCCCATACACCTAACCTTTAAACGTTGTACCAGGTGATTCAATTTGGAAGATTAATATTTGCCTGGAATATATAGATATATATATACATAAACATTTATATTTACTAAATAACACATTTTGTGTCTTGCTTCTAAAAAGCAGCTATTATGAAGTTTCACAAAAGATTTTAATTATTTGATGAGACATAATGGTAATCCATAATATTTGTTTTTTAGCAGGAAAAACTGGGCGATATTTGCATTTCTTTACGATATGTCCCCACTGCTGGAAAACTGACCGTGAACATCATGGAGGCAAAGAACCTGAAGAAAATGGATGTTGGTGGTTTATCAGGTAATTGAGCTTCCTGCCACTTATCATTCTGTCAGATATTTGATTCATATCTCGGAAAACTGTGTCTCCTTTGGGAGTAAAATAGCCCAACAAAATAACTATATCACCTACTTTTCCTCTTCCCAAAGATCCATATGTTAAGATTGTTCTGCAGCAAAATGGGAAACGGATTAAGAAGAAAAAGACAACGGTCAAGAAAAACACGCTCAATCCTTACTTTAATGAGAGTTTCAGCTTTGATGTCCCCTTCGAGCAGATACAGGTAAACTGTGTCTTCATATCGCTTATCAGTCTAAAAAATATAACAAATACTAAGTGTTGATATGTGGAATGGTTTGATCTGTCTTTCAGAAAGTGCAGGTCGTCATCACAGTGTACGACTACGATAAACTTGGGAGCAACGACCCCATTGGGAAAACCTTCATGGGTTATGGAGCTACAGGAGTTGGCCTGCGTCACTGGTCAGATATGCTCGCCAATCCCAGACGTCCAGTTGCCCAGTGGCACACTCTCCTGCCAGAGGAAGAAGTCGATGCGGCAGTCAAAGCAAAACCTCGTTAAAGTGGCACTTTTTTTCGATTATCAAGTACTGCTGACATGTTACGTATTGTCAATCCTGATGTTTTCTCAATTTTCTGTTTTCCATTTTGTGTTGTTTAAGATACTTTAATTTGTGTATGCATGTATATGTGTGATGTACAGACATTTTTTGATATTTGGTTGTTACTCGGCTTCCCCTGTTAACCTTATTCAGCACTGTAAACCAATATGACTTTGTATTTGTATAAATTGAAAACACTTATCTGTGAATGTGCATCTTTTGTGTATGCTCAGGCATGGAAGGCAGGCAGGAAGGATCTAAGAGTTATTGTATTTTGAAAACTTACTCTACAGACACAGTGGAGCAGGGATACTCAACATACTTTAACCAGGAGCCAACTTTTCAACATTTGCCATCCTCACTCATCTTTTGCAAGAAATAAATATGGTAAGAGCAGCCCAAAACAGGTCAGGTGTACACACAGGACATTTGGGACAAAGTTCAGACTACTGTTAGGGGGACCTGGAGGTTCCTCCCTCTTTTTTTAATAAATGGTATCGATTTGATGCCTTTTACTGCAATCTTGAATCTTGCTTACGTTATAGATACAAAAAAATCCCATTGATGATCAATTTATTTTTTCACAGGTCAGATTTGGTCCACAGGCCGTGAGTTGAGTATATCTGTGGTAGAGCCTCTACATCTCATAATATAAAGTCATGAAAAATGCTTGTTGTAATGATCCTGATCTTTTCAAATTAAAATAAACTCACAATTAACTGCTTCACCTCTAAGCTTCGCTCACTCTGATTTACCCTTGACTGACTGGCTTTCTTTTAAAAACATGATAAGAAGGTAATAAGCGAAAAAAAGAGTAAATGATCCAAGCATCTGCAAGAAATTAGTAAAAGATACAAGGTAAAAAACTGTAAGAGTTACACTGAAATACTGTAAGATAGAGAAAAACATTATGGATGGTACCCAATAATGTTTCACAATAACAATCAATTGGTCTTAACCCCTTGAAACCTGGGTTGACAACAGTTTTCTTGTGCTGAGTTCAGATGCCTTTCACAAGCTACTTAACCCTTTGATTCCTGTCATATTGGTTTGATTGCTTGAAAATATTGAGGGGATTAAAAGCAATGACCAACTTGGCACGAAATGTCCCACAAATTGCAAGAAATTAGTCGATTGGGGAAATTTTAAACAATGCTATTAAAAATGTCTAGAGAGCTATATTTATAATTATCATGTTTAGAATATTTTTCTAAATTATTATAATTTGTAAGCAGTTTTTTGGGAGATAGTTTTGTATTATTTTTGTTTAATTACTTTTCCATGTATTTATTTACACCAAATTTTAAGACCATCTACTTTTACTAATTTCTTATTCGTGTTTTGGTCATTTTTTCCTAAGTTGCTCATCCCTTTTGCCATGTTTTTGAAAGAAATCAAGCAAAATTACCCATGTTTCAAAGGGTTAAAAGAGCATACATGCTACTATAATGTTCAACCTCATGACCACTAGATGGCGCCAGGTCCCCCCAATTTAGAAACTGTTGCTAAGTAACAGGACCCAAACTTTCTGTTCAGACGGTTAGCTGCAAAGTGTACTCAGTTGTCAGTGTGTGAGGTGAGTTTTCTTTCCATAACTTTTGTTTCAGTTGATACTATGTGGTCGCAGCATATGACCATAAATCCCCACATTAAGTTTAGCGACGGGTTCGTGTCCCTGAGCAACAGCTTCATTCACAAGCTGACTGTTAGCTAGCGTTAATAAACGGTCATGCTAAGCTAAGCTAAGCTATTTCACATGAACAGCGTGCCAACTGACGCTCCGGTTAGCGTAAAATATTCACTTTAACGTGTCTGCTGTTGTTTGAGTGTTGCTGTGAACCACTTACAGTCAGGTGTCCAGCTTTGTTTGTCTTTTTTTCACTTCATAGGATGAGTGCTGGACGGGCGTCTGAGGGCGCTGCCTGCATTACCTGGTGGGGCTTCAGTCCTGCGCGCGACCTGCTGAGTATGGGTGAGTACCGCAGGTGCACGTGCATGTGTGGTCCACCTGCGCACGTGCATCATATCGTAATTAGCTTCTCCTAAACCAGCATTCAATGCAACATTTAATTGCAGCTTACATGTAAATGCATTGATAATGATATCAAATTATATGGTGATTAATCACTTGCAGGGGCTATTCTGTGTAATGAGTACTTTCACTTTTGACACATAAAGCGCTTTATTTTTGTCACTTTTGTATTTTATTTTTGTATTTGACTTATACTTCTAATGTATTTTATTGTGTTGCTCAGTGGTGGAATGTAACTAAATACATTTAATCAAATACTGTACTTAAATACACATCTGAGCTATTTGTACTTAGCCTAAGTATTTTCATTTCACGCCACTTTATACTTTTACTCCTCTACATCTCAGAGAAACATATTGTACTTTTTACCTAATTACATTCATCTGAACACTTTAGTCTTACTAGTTACTTAACAGTTTTAGATTTTTGCATTAACATTAAACATGAAAGGAGCTTATAAAATTTGATGTTTTGCTATACACTAAATAGCCTAAAAGTTTATACAAGTAGAACTACAATTAAATTGTTGACTAATCAGTCGCTTGACAGAAAACTGATTGTCATATATATATATATAAATATAGACTTAAGGCTTATTCTATTTTTCCAGTTTGGGGTGTGATTTTTTTCTACTTAAATTTTGAGTGGTGTGTTCTTTAATATATTTTTAGATTTGTTTTTTCAGTTGTTTTCTTTTTGAATAATTTAAAGTTTTTTTGGGGGGGGGGGTTGTTTACCATTTTTATTTAGTTATTTAATTGGTTGATTTTTTCTTATTTAGTTTTTTGTTTGTGTTTGGCTGATTGTTTTTATAAAGTTTTTTTTGCATTGGATGTTTCTACTTTTAATACTTTATGACCTTCTTAGTCAACTTCAACTTTAGTTACTTTCACTTAAGTAAGATTTGCAATGCAGGACTTAAACTTGTAACAGAGAATTTTCACAGTGTGGTATTAGTACTTTTACTTAACAACAAATCTAAATACTTCTTCCACCTCTGGTATTGCTACAGACTTTGTATGGTATTGGCAGATAATACTTTACAATAACAAAAGCGGAACAAAACATGAGTTTTAATATATTCAGCGATAAACACAGAGTCATACATATCAACCACAAACACTGAAGCAATCACAGTGTTGATTTAAAAGTGCATCATCATGCCCTCAAACGTAGCCTGAACTTCCTTCTAAATAACAGTGACAATGTAAGATCCTCTTCATATCCACTGCAGGCTAATTTCTCTAAATAATGAAGTGTTTTTTATTATTTAATCCATAGCATTTAAACAGCAAAAGAGATATATAAATTTAAATTTAATATAAGAAACCAAAATCCTCTGAATATTTCAGTGTTACAGACACATTTTGGTCAGTACTAAAAACTATTGCCCTAGAAGTGAGATGTGCATACTGTGAGCTTTGTCTCTCTGTGTCCAGGTCCTGTGAGACTCGAAAGGGATGTCAACATTTTACTGGTTGGCAGTGGAGATCCACGACATATTTTGAAGACCATTTCTAGTTTGCGGGACGAAGAAAACCTCCACGTGAGCGTCTTTAGACTCTTAAACCGTATTGTGACCCACTGAGAATAAGCTAATATACTGTACTGTGAGCTGCAAACTTCTTCTCTCTCCTGCAGGTGTGGGTGATAGAAAACAGCATGGAGTTGGTGGCTAGACAGCTGTTGCTTATCTACTTGGCTCTGATACCAAGGAAAGCTTGGGGAATAATGGTGGGTGTGATTTTGTTAGATTTTGTATGATTATTAACTTTACAAATGTTCAGTCAAAAGGATACGAGTCCTTAACATTGAAGTTATTTCGCCATGATTTTGATTTTCAGAGAAGACAGGGTTTTTCTGGAGGTTTTTGGGAACGCTGAGATCCGCAGTCAGACAGAAGAGACACTGAAACGTGCAGCATCGCAGCTCTCTTTGTCTGTTACTGAAACACTGGAGACAGCCACGCACCCCTGTCTGAACACAACTCTTCTCAAGGTGCATTAGTTGTTTAAAAAAAAAAAAGTCCATCCTGTGTGTTTCTTTAAGACATTATGATTGATCTCTTTCTGAAATCAGACATTGTGGCCCGCTATGGCAGACTTTCACACTCTTTGAATGTTTTCACAGTTTAAGGAGCGAGATGAGTTGGCTAGGATATTCAAGTTGTGGGTCCAGCCTCGGCTTCCATCATCTTCATCTGTTTGTGCAGCTCCTATCTTAATGTCCAAAGCCTGGGATTATCGGGTCAGACAGCACCTCGGAACACGCTACGACTCTAAAAAGAGCTGCTTCGACTGGGATCTGACAATGAAACTGCACGAGAAAGGGGTATTTGAATATTTTGTGTGTTTTCAGTTTAAAATAATTTTTTTTAGAATGACAGAAATTTGGAGGGTTATATGTTGCACTGAAGGATGGACACTGTGTTTCTGCAGTGTGGCGTCATCAACAAACAACAATATGCGCAATGGAGGGAACGGGGTTTAGCTTTTGAAATGAGGGAAGGTGTCTACCAAACAACCAATCCAAGTTTGCTGTCTGCAAGAGTGTTCAGTCAGGTGAGTGTCTGATTCTCTGCATAATGTTTCTACACAATGCAGCAATAAGATGTAATGAAAGAACTATGTGTGTCTGTGTGTGTGTGTGTGGACAGAGAGGGGACAAAGTGGCTGTCAGGGGCTACTGGGGAGACATTGCCTCCAGTCCTTACCTCTCCTTTGGCATTGAAACTGAGGACAAAAGCCTGCTGAAGACACAGAATGGCCAACACATAAAGGTAAAATGATCAGTTGTAATGGTACAAATGTTAGATTAAAGCCATGTTTCCTTTTATTGTACAGTTGCGATAAGTTGTGCATACTGAAAAACATAGTACAGCCCCTCCAGGATGTCGCAATTACAACAATTAATTCAACCAGTCCTTTTAAGTTCTATGCATCCTTTCAATATTGTCCAAACCTTTTGTGCAAAATTGACCTATCTGTAGTTTTCTGTGATTTTCACACATTCTCCTGCATAACGTCACCAAATTCACTTCCTTGTTTCTGGCAATGGAATTGTAAAAAAAAAAAAAATGAATGGACAAATTTTGCATTGGAGCAGGAGTTTGGGGCCACCATGTGCAATATTGTGGTAGAACACAAACAACAGCAATTATTAAACCCTTCTCTGCCACAAAACACACCTGGAGAGTGTTTGAAATGCTTTTTACAACACAATACACAAATCAGCATGTCAGAAGCTTTTGCATCCATATTGCATATGTTGAGAGAATACGGTGTGTTAGATTAAACATGCTGGCTTGTGTTAATGTTAGTGTAGTATAAATCCCAAATTTAGAACAGTGCGGTTTTACTGCCACTGGAAAAAGTTGATTTTTAATAATATTCTACAAAAAAAACCCCACAAATATCTCTGCAATTTCTGTAAAAAATACAGAAAAACATTGCAACATGCATTTCAATTTTTTAGAAAAGCTGCCACAAAAAACAAACATTTCAGAGTGCAACAATCTCTAAAAAGCAAAATCCTGAAGGGATTGTTGTTAACGTTTATTTCTTCCTTTCCTCACATCCACAGACAGCCCAGGATATCTCTTTTGCTAACGTGCAGGAATTGTTCCAGTCGCTGTCCAGTAGACGGGGCTGCCCTACCACTTCTCAGTTAGACACAAATACAGAGGAGCCATCCCCAGAGACGGACCCCAAATCTGTCACCATTAACAGTAAATGTCTTCAGATGATTTTAAGTGCCATGCAGGCGAGAATAAAAGCTATTAAACTCTCAGTGAAAATGTTCAGATTGAATTTCATTACGGTGCATAATTTCTGCCTCAGTGTGTTTAAATGCACATATTTGAATACATTAAAGGCGTGTAAATAGTAACTGGGTCTGTAGCTTAGATCACGTCCTGTCCCTCTGAAACCTGTTTTGGATTTTTAGTGCACAGAAAACTCTGCCACTCTGTATGAAACTTAACGGTTTTAGCACTGAATTTTCTCCAATCCTCTTCAGACTTGATGCATCTGAGTGGGATCTCTGTGACCTTCCTGCCCATGGACTCACTTTACAAACTGCCAGAAAAACAGAAATACTCCCACTTCTTCAACACCATCTACTTCTCTGCCAGGTGAGTGTTTTTTTCCGCCTTGAATAATCTAATAGATTGTTTTACCGAATAAACAATCCATATTTTTATAAATACAAATATAGTAACTTAATCTAAAATAGGATCCGATCACAGACTGCTGATATAACTGCAGACCTAGTTTCATTTCTGTGTTTTTGTCTCCCCTCCCCATCTATAGCTGCGCACACCAGTTGGGCCCGACAATGAGACAGATTGCAGCACCAGACGCTGTGCTTGTGGTGGAGTTGGCCAAGTGAGGGTTTTTATAGTAACAGGGGCTAGTTACCATGGTGACAGTACAGTCAGCAAGAGTACTGTGCTGTGTTATTCACAAGCAGTATTTGCTTTGTGTATCTGATTTGTGTTTGCTACATCTGTAAGTTCACTGATAAAAAGTTAATAATAACTGTAATTTGTAATGTTGTCGTGTGTGTGTGTGTGTGTGTGTGTGTGTGTGTGTGTGGCAGGTACATTTTAGATCTGAACAAAGAGCAAGAAGCAGGCTTTGCAGAGAAAGTGGCAAGCATCGCTTTGGAGGCTGGATTTGAGCCATGGCATGAGGAGAAGAGTGATGACGTCCATGCAATTTTCATACCACAGAGGAAGTGAAGTTGGTTTTCTGTGCTCTGATTGTGAACAACTTTACCTATACAATATGCAACAGATTGACAGCCGAGGTGGTATTGCTTCACATCAGTCATTTTTCAACATCCTGTGCACACAGATATTTATTTTTCCTTCATAAGGATGTTTCTAGTGAGTAGCAACTGTAAGTGTTCACAAATAGTACTTTATTGTTTGTAGTAGCTGTTTTCATGTTTGAATTTTAAAGAATAATAACAAGATTTCATCTCCATTTTAAATGATACCGATAGACAATGTTTAGGTAATGTTTATGTGCATTTTAATAATCACAGATGCAATTTCAAGTGGATATAATTCAATAAATGCAACTCAGAAATCTCAGCAAATTTGCTGTTGTCATGAAACCTGTCTACTTGTTTCATTGTGCCTCTTGTGTAAGTTCACTTCCATCGTCCTCCGACCTTCCCCTTCCCATGGACCTTTTTGCTGCATAAAGACAAGAAAAAATGTACAGTAGATTATGAGCAACTGCAGAAATGACTGACTGGAGATATCACTTTATGTTCATATCTTGGACGTGTGCATCCTGCACATAAAGTGGCCAGTGTTCAAGAGCTGCAAGTTTGGCATTTCCTGCGCCACCCAGCCATGGTTGGTTTGCATAGTCGATGCAAAGCGGCCCTCTAAAAAGTTTTACTTTTTGGGGTGTGAAGGTTGTTTATGGTAGACTGGAAAAAGCAGAGAGACTTACAATTTCTGAGCATGTTGGATTCTGTTCAGGAGAACGTTGATCTAGAACAAAAAAAGCAAATTCCGAAATCACAAATCAGCCTTTTTTTTTTAAATACCAGTTTTGTATATTTCTGATCTAATGGCTCACCTCATACTTCTGCCTCCTCATCTTCTCTGTCAGGTCAAATTTCTCTGACTCCAGCTGGTAGATGCATTCCCACATCTCCTTAGCTCTCTCTCTAAAACCACAGCAGCATTAATGACTTAACATCACAGAAGACTGTGCCATCTAAAGTCTTTAAGCGGAACTACAAAAATTTTCAAAATTCATACATGGTATTTCTATTGTCTACAGCAGTCAAAATAAAAAATATTGGGAAACATGAATAACTCCCAAATCCCCAAACTAGAGAGCTAAAACTCAAATTTGTGATGTCATCATTGTATAAAGTCTTGAACTGCTCCATCAGACAATGAATTAGGAAAGATGAGCCAGGGAAATGTTCTGAGTATATGGGTATATTTTCTTATATACCACCAGTAATACCGCAGTAGAATAAAGCTCATTTGGGTTTAAAAAAAAAATAAAGACAACAACATGCTGTGGGTCCACAAAATCCTACACAGATGCTGATCTTCACCTCGTACACGACGACAGTAACAGAATACGTCAAACCGTGTGATCTGAATAAAGACATGAAAGAGACATTTAAGTATAAGTTTCCTCACATTAAACTCACCCTCAGCAAGGGCGTTTAAATGTACGCTTGTTACAAGCATTGACTCTTTTTAAAATAAATTTCAGTTTTCACAGGAAATGTATAGTTTCCACTCATTAAATACATACTGTCTGTCAAAGTAAACATAACGTAAGTAAATAACTGTTTTTAGGTTTACTTCCTTAGGTTTAGGAAACAGAAGTCTGTTGTTTATTTTTTTTAAAAAACATTGTGGTTTTGTTTAAAATTAGTATGCTTGTACATTATGCAAAACATACTAGCACGCTACATGATTATTAGAATAACTCAACACACTCACACAAACCTTGAGCTCCCAGGTGAAAGTCCGGAGTTTGTTTTACCTATCCGCCTCCCCTTCCACATATGTGGACCTTCTTGCTCTTTATACTACAGAAGTTTCCTAGAGCACCAACAAATGCTGCCGCCCAGGTCGTCCCATACTGCCGCTAAATGGTGCCTCTTTGTGTCAGTGTCTGATACTGACGGGCCACTGATTAAAGATCAGTAATTAACAATCAGGTTGTAAAATCAGTCTTCCCTTCATTATCTATGGAGCAACTCTAGACTTAATACCTGCTGACATCACAAGTTTGAGACTTACTTCTCTGGTTTCTGGCTTTGAGAGGGAGTAGCTCATGCGATTGAACTTTCCTCACCATGGAAATAACATTGGAATTTCAGTGGTGGTGCAGCTGCTTTTTCGCAGCAGTTAAAAAAGGCATATCTGGCTTACCAAGGTGGCATTCTTACAACAAGGAGCTGGTTTAAAATGTAATGAACATTTCTGCATGAGTCAAAATGCATCAGTCTGTGATGGACCTTAGACTGACCTCAGGCCGTCCTCTCTCAGGGTCTCGATAGCCAGTGGCTTGCGTCTCTCTGCCAGAGTCTTCTTCTTGATTTCCCTCGCAGTTTGCTTTTTGCCTCGTCTCTGCTCTGCCTGTAGGAAACAAACACTTTCTGAGAGCATCAAACACACATGAATTGTGACTTTCTGATCTTGCAGTATATGGTGAGACACCTGCCTATGAACATTTTATTCAGACCTTGGCCAGGAACCCTCCAAAATGAGCCCCCATGTTGGAGAGCACTTTCTTCTTCTTGGCCTCATCATCCGCTCTCTTTTTCGCCTCCTCATCCTCCTTCCTCTGTCTCTCCTCCTGAGGAAGTCATTTACAGCTGCTGGTTAAACTGCTCTTTGCTAGTGTGTAGGATCAGAACATTGTGATCTCAGTGGATTATTGACATGCATGTATTAAAGAGACAGTTAACCACAAAATCAAAAATACATATTTTTCTGCTACTCATCAGTCTAGACTGCTTTGGTGTGAGTTGCAGAGTGTTGGAGAGATTGACCTTCTCTTGAATATAATAGTGCAGGAGGGCACTCGGCTTGTGGTGCTCAAAGCAGCAAAAAAATAAGTTTGAAAAAATCAACAACAATGTCTCTTTCTAGAAATCATGACCCAGTTACTGGTTAAGATAATCCACAGATCTTGTTGTGAGCAATTTCTTGTAGGGACTATTTTCTTGCTACCAAACTACAGCTACGATATTTCCAACACACTGCAACTCACACATAAACTTTATCACCTACACTGATAAATAGCCCCACACCTACGAGGTAGAAATATGTATTTTTGATTTGGGGGTGAACTGTCCCTTTAAACCAAATATGGTAACACAATGTTAAGTACCGCTATCCGTGTCTGTCTATCTCGCTCTTTTTCGGCCCTCACACGCTGCTGCTCAGCTCTTTCTGCCCGGCGGCTCTCCTATAACACACACACACACACACACACAATCGGTGTATCCTGACAAATCTCGCTCTTAGACAAATGCATGGACAAACAACATGGGAAAGACATTACAATCCTGTCTTTGAGTCCAATCAGCTCCTGTTCCTCTTTCTTCCTCTGCTCAAAATGGACATCAATCAGAGTCTGCAGCTCCAGAAGATCTTTCTCCATCCTTTTCCTGTGGATATCCTGACAGGGTCCAGCGAAAACACACATCAAGTTTATTTAATGGCTATTTTTGGTGCTGTAATGGTATAAAAGCTCCATTAACTACAATCTTAAGGGGAACATACATCAAAGTCAACCCTCTCCCCCTCAGGGATTTTGGGGGCAGCGAGCTGTGTGACTGGCCTGTAAAATAGCATGAGGGCAAATCAGCACATATGATCAGATTTTTGATTCTTTGTGATGCATTCAGTGGTAATATCTAACAATATTGTTTTTTATATTCTGCATTTCCATATAGTCTTACTTGTATTTGGGGCGTTCTTCTTCAACGTGACAGTCAGAACAGGAAAGTGAATCAGTTCATTTTTCATAAACAGCAGGTAAATTTGAAAACATAACAGTAGATATGAATCTATAGATTAACTCTAACATGCAAAAAGGCATAAAGGCAATACGAAGGTTTATCTCCAGTTCATGGCTTCTATTTAAATATGTATTGTTTCCATACTATTACTGCAAGGTTTAAAGTTTCCAGATCAATTTTAATTTTAACTTAAAGCGCTTGTGCCATGCTACCGGTGAAGCAGCCTGTGAAAAATATTAACTCTGGAAGGAAAATCAATATTTAAATTTTGAAAGTTCTCCCGAGGGCATGCTGACAGGTTTCTGTTATAGCTTGTATCTGACTGTGCTACTTCTAAAGAAAGGTGGATTAAATCACAGCCTCACCTCCCTCTCCCTGCTCCTCATCCTCCTCTGGAAAAAGAAAGAGTGGCACAGTGATGGAGCTGAGAGGAACAATGCTGCTTTATTAGCTGAATGGGTGAATTTCCTTACCATCCTGATGGCCCCTAAATAGAAAGAAAGAAGTGGGGAAATACATCAGACATGCTGTACAACAGCAGCTCATGTATGAGTAGAGAACAGTTTATGAATGAAAAATAATTCATGAGGTAGGACTGGACTGACTCACCCATGATCTTCTAAATCCGACATGATGACACTGAGGAGAAAAACATTGATATGAACGATCAGCAGTTATAAATATGCATTAGCAATAGCCCGATAATGAAAATGATGTTATATTTATTATTGTTGTTGCATGATTTTTCAAAATGCAGTTTAGATACTGTAAATATTGCTGTGAGGCTTTTTCTAAATCAGTGGATTTTATGTCTCTATTTGTGCCACTGCCACCAAACATTTAAGCTCAGTCAGGCCCCACCTAATTATGACAAGTGACTCAAAAATGTTGGAAAAGAGGAGAAATTCTTATAATCGTGCCGTGACAACGTCGCCGTGGCTGGTATTGTTTTCACCCTGTGAGCATCTGTTTATGTCATCATGGCATATTGGGATTCTGGTGACACCAATTGCAGTGGGAACTACCGCAGAAGCCATTTTGAGTATTTTGCCAGGTGTTTAGAGGTCTGTCCCACTATCTGTCTTCTACAGATTTTGCAAAATGTTATCATCCCAAGTTGTCACACACAGTTGCCACTTTGCAGTGGACTTTCACGTCTACAGATTATGCTGTAGGTATCCTTCTGCGACTGCTGTTGACTAACAGGATGCTACTACTGGGATGTCAAAAGCAGATGGTGGAATTACACTGCATGTTGTTATGTTTAGTCAACAAAAGTAAAAGGCTAACAACGCCAGATGTCTGGCACGGACGGTAAGAATTAGGCAAAAGAGGCACATGGTAAGGTGTAGAAAAAAAACATCACATTCAGAAAGGAAGTGAACACCGGACTCCCATGTGAAAGTCCGGGATTTGTTGGATCATTCACCGCCCCTCCTGCCCACCCTATTGGGATCTTCCTTATCCTGATATAATGTCATTACCAGTGGCATTTTAACCTGACACCGTCCAGCGGCTTATCATGTGGATGCGACAGGTTCAATCTAGCCATGTTGGCAACTGACGCTGCCCATCTGAGTATCATACTGCCGTGGCCACTGCAACCTGGCCGTTCTATGGCGTACACAGCCCAACCCAATTACTCAAATGGTTCTGTCCAGGCTCATTCTCAGCTAATTCTGTCCAGTGGCGTATCATGCAGACACTAAAGTTGGCTTTTTGCATCGAGATCTTACACTGAGAGCACTGCAAAAGCAACAGTATGTAACTACTTTGGAATAAGAACGGGCTGTAGCGTCACAACTGTACAAGATGTTGTAACAAAATAGAGGCAGAGTTTAAAATGGACATGGTCCAAGCAAGGGAGCTGGAAGTATTGAGGGGAGCGGCATAGCCCCCCATACTTTGCGTCCAGGGCCCACATCGCTGTGTTGCAGCTGGAGTGATCCCTTCGTCAGATGGTCTCTAGTTTGTGGCGCGACATCTGGCCTTGAACAGGCTGTGTAAATGTGACTATGGTCTAAGCATAAATCAGCAGTATCTCAACTAAACATTTGACTATGCATGTAATTTAAATTACTATTTAATTCTGGAACTTCTAATAAATGTTTGCATGCCACTCCAGGTGGTTTTAATAGTTATAAAAGCCTCTGTCTCCTGATGTCAAAAAAATTAAATAGTGAGCAAATTTCATGACTTATGAGCTGTCCATTGGAGATGCATCACATATTCAATCCCGCCCAGTGCTTTTGTTCAAAGAATAAGTTAAGGCCATTTGTTAATGATCTAGGAATAGAAGAGGCCAGAGGGACTGTGGGCCGGAGCCCTGTCACCCAGGATAAGAGTGGGGTATCAGCTGGCCAATCCTTGTTTAATTCGATTTACAAGAGAGAATGTGGGATGGAGAGATTGAGCTGGTCGGCTGGCTGCTATTAACACCAGCCAAGTCCTCTATTATCATTTGATCTACTCGCAGTCTCTCTGAAGTGAAGGGTATTTAAATGTGCGTGGAGCCCCATAAATATTTTTGTATTCCTAACCATTACTCCAGCAACTTATATTTGGATTCCAGTGGGACTTGTTACAGGAGATACACTATTATAAATTTACAGAGTTCAAAGTTTGACGAGCTTCAGTTAAAAGCAAATTTAAGAGAGAAATGGGTTTTTGGGTAGACATAGCTACAATAAAACTATTTTATAAACACTATTTTCAATGCAAACAACTGGACAACCTCCCACACCGCCCGTCTTTGATCAAGCACTGAGGCCGCCCACGTCTCTCATCCCTTCATTGTTAGTTTTTAGCCGAGGTGTCAGAGCATGAGCATGTGA
Source organism: Plectropomus leopardus (assembly GCF_008729295.1). NCBI lineage: Eukaryota > Metazoa > Chordata > Actinopteri > Perciformes > Serranidae > Plectropomus > Plectropomus leopardus. The sequence continues at coordinate 15,885,368 of NC_056481.1, read as the reverse complement.
ATCTGAACAAACACGGGCACATGGACAAAAAACAAATGAGGGATTGGGAGAGGAATTCATCACATCGCGTCACTGTTGAATGTTTCTGGCCAAAAGGACGGACGCAGACAGACAGAGAGGCCAAGGGTACTAAGAATAACTTTTCATGAGGGAGCATTCCTAATTCCAGTAATACCGCACCTTTATCAGCACCCACCTGAATTACATTATAATTTAGTGGAAATCCAGAGGTTTCTAAAGGAGCCAAATACTGCAGGCCTATAATGTGTATGAAGTGAACATAAGCCCTCAAGATATTTCTATTTGGTCTACCTGTGCATTTTGGACTTATATGTTTCTCTCATTATTAACATGGCATTAATGAGCAACTGGAACAACAACATTTTTAATATTTATGACAATGTGCAATGGAACAAATCTGAGGATGTCAGTGTTCAAACTAAAGAAAGAGCCATTTATGAATCATTGTCGAAAACAGTTTTTTGTCAGCTTCTGCCTTTATTTGGATAGTATACTATCCAATGTCATTTGTTTTAGAGCATTCATGTAATCAGCTGTTTATTTGCTATTATTCAAATCCTAAAAGTACAATTAGTTTTTTTTTCTTTTGGACACTTGCAGGCAATGGAAACAAGCTGTGAGCACTGACACCTTTTAAGCTAATATGGTGTACTTGTTAACACACAGCTGTCATTTCCACATGCAGCAGACACTGGGCAACATTATCATTTATTTGGAGTCATGTTTCAGGCCACGTAATGGCTTTAAGTCCCATATTCAGCCTTCTTTTTGCTCTGAATTTGGTCTCTACCAACTCCTGGGGGAAAATTAACTAATTTCATCTACTGTTTTCATTTTTTTTTTATTATAGCAGCTTTAAAAAGCTAATTTTACCAAAGCCATTCACGTCCTTGAAATCCACCGAACAATAAGGTAATTTAAAATGTTCACAGTTCATAAATGACATTAGTGGAAGAAGTATTCAGATATTTTACCTAAGTAACAATACAACAGTATAGAAGTGTTTTGTTACAACAAAGTACTGATAAAAGCCCTGCATTGAAAATCTTACTTAGAGTTTTTCTATCTATTTTCAGAAATGGTGTATAGTATTATTATATACACTATTGTGTTTTCATTAGTGTAAAACTACCTGAAACTAAGATCGTTGTATTTTTGTTACCTTATAATGAGCCATTATTATCTACATATGAAGCAGATCCTCTTCTACAGAGTCGAACAAACAAATCAAACATTGGCTCTACATAGGGCCGTCTGTGTTTTTGTGTCAGCAGTCATAGTTCTCCTACACACATGGCAGAAGTTTCAGTTGGTTGTAATGTGCAACTTAACCACTAGATGCCACTAAATCTTGCACAATGCTAACTTAATGCTAATATTTTTGTACTTTATGTTAAAGCTTTAGACCTTTAACTTTAAGTACAAAAATACTTGCATTGAAATATACACAAAATACAAAAAGTAAAAGTATTAGTCATGAAGACTGGCCAATTTTGGTTCTATAATATAGGCTATTGTATTACTGAATTATAATTATTGATGAATAAAAGTAAAGTATCACTCTAATTTTGTAGCTGGTAAAGGTGGGCTAATCTTTTATCATATACAGACTACTACCGACTGTGAATGTGTGAATTTCACCAAGAAATCAATTAAGTTGTGTCTTTATCCATAAAATACATCGGAATTCATTTGTTGATTATATTTGTATTCGTAATCTGAATCTGCAAAATAACTAATGTTGTCGTTTAAATGTAGTAGAGTAACAAAAGGATAATACTGGCTTCCAAAATGTAGGGGATTAGAAGTATAAAGTGGCAAAAGAAAATGAAATAATAAGGTAAAGTACCTCAGTCCAAACTTGGCTTTAACTTTTTGACTGACTGTATATATCTGTGGAGGACTGAAACTTACTAGATGGACAAATATTTCACATATTGCAGCAGGATACAAGAACAAACACCATGATTTAGAAAGAACAGTGTAGAGGAAAGGTCAAAGCACATACCTGAACAGCAAAAGGACCTTTCGGTGATGATGAAAAAAAAGCAGAGAAGTAACAACTAGAGGGGAGACAGAGCTTTATATAAGAGGTCCTTTGGGGTGATGCATGTGCGTGTGTCAAAATTTAGAAAAGAGGGACAGGGGACTGTATGTGGATTATTGGTGGCTTTTGGGAGCATAAGCTGAAGTCTGACAGGCAGGATAATGAGCGAAGGGTTTGCTGATGACCTCACAGCTGAAACAAGAGACAGGGAGACAGGTGGCCGGAGATATACAGAGACAGAGGAGGAAGAATAAGGAGGCAAAACAAATTAAGTTCAGTCAGGACACACAGACCCCTTTTACACGTGGTATTAACATGTGTTTAGGTAATTCGAAAATAAGCGGACAGCCACGACACAATACAGTTTGTACCTTTGTCTATCATGTGTCTCCAGCTGAACACTCATGCTCTGATTTTGTTACTGCCGAAAGAAAGTCAGGGAGCACAGTTATCATGTTCACTAGCTGCGCACTAGTATGATCACTAGTTGCGTTGGCAGTTATGCCGGTACATTCGAGATATTGCTGTCCCCCTCCGTAGGGCAAAAATGGACAGTCACGCAACACTTTGTCCAACCTATCATAAAATTGGCATGTTGTAGAACAGGGGCGTGTCTAGGGATTGGCCTGGGGAGGCACAGGCCACCCCTGAAATCTAATTGGCCACCCCAAATGCCAACCCATTATGACTGGCTTTCTGCCCAGTCAGTTTGAATTTTTTGAAGAGAAAAATGAATTTTTGTTTATAGGTGCAATTCACTCAAAAACTAAACTATAAACAAGAATGTAAGACACTGCAATGTTAGTAAAAGTTAAAGTAGGTATTGGTGCTGGAGACAAAAACTCTAAATTACAGCTACGCTGATATGTGTGCCCGCAGCAGAGCTCATACTTCATGTCACCCCTGCAAGTCAGCCACCACAATCACTGAAGACAAATGTTAATACCAGATATAAACAGACTCAGAGACCTGAGTTCCAGTTAAAAGGAGATTCAGTGGAGGCAACAAAAAATCATAATTATCCATGATATAGATGTTTTTATCCATCTATCTATATATTCCAGGTAACAAGAGCAGGTCATACACATAACACTAACGTCAGCCTGCTGTAACCACACAACTTCACTTGTTTCTTAAAGATATTGTGGTGAAATGCAAATATGCCCTTTGCGATGGTCAAATGCAAATAGCATTTCCATAAAGACAAATATGAAAGCCCTTTGAGGACAACTGAAACACAACAGGTGTGAAGAGTGGGCGAAAGAAACAATAACAACCTGCAGAGGTGCAGTTTATCTCTTATGAGGAAACTTCTGTGCATCAGGTAAGGAGAATTATGTGAATTTTTAGAATTGTTTACAATATCGAGACCTATTTTAGTCAAAATATCTAAATTTTAAAATATGTATATATGGAAGTGTAGATTCATTGATGATGTCAATATTTTTTAATCTTGCCTCAAACTCAGCTGTATGCTACAGATATTTTCATCCATTTGATAATAAAAGACAGTATTATGATGGAAATATTTTATTATTATTGATATCGGATTTTATTTCTGATATTTTTGATAACCTGCACTGCCTGGCAACCAGAAGGGAGGCACAGCTGGGTATCCTTGTTTTTTTGATAATATTTCTTTTTTACTAAAGACACCTACAGTCCAAAAATGTATTTTTTTAACTCATATCTTTTCTGGGAACAATAAAGTTATCCGTACACAAGATAATAATTTGTTCTCTCAAAAAGTGTCATCTTTAAAATAAAACAAAAAATTAAAATAAATAAATACCAAACTGTATCTTTTGGGACTTAAGGGGCACTGTACATTGTGGCTGAAACTTATAATTATTTTAATTATCAAACAATTTGTAGGACATTTTCTCAATAAATCTAATTTTTTCTCTTGCATCATCAAATGTCTTGGTTTGTCCTATCAGTAGTCCAAACCCCCCAAAATTTAGCTTAAAATGATATAAAGCAGCAATCTGCAGTAAATAGATATATTGGGCTAACTAGCTAGATTTTTTTGTCTATCAACTAATAGATTAAATGACTTTTTTGATGCAGCTCCTTTGCTGTCTATAAATTAATTAAAGGGACATTTAATTTCAACATTTATCCTTTTATATCCTAGAAAAAATATGCTCCATTTGGTGATTCTGCTGCTGGCTTCAGGTGAGTGTATTTGTGAAAAAATGCTGAAATTAAAATACACTGTTACAGTTATTATGCCTGCTTTATTTGATGTTTTGGTGGGTGTCCCTCCGCAGGTTGCATCTCCTTGTGTTCACACATTTATCGAGAGTATCACCTGATAGATGAGGCTAAGAGCTGGAATGAGGCCCAGAGTTACTGCAGAGAGTACTACACTGACCTGGCAACCGTTGGCAACCGTGATGACATGAAGAGGCTGGTGGAGTTGACAGAAGCCAGCGGTGTGACAGGAGAGCTCTGGATTGGTCTGAGAGAGACTGGGATGACGTCCTGGCTGTGGTCTGTGGGAGAAACCCAGCCCAGTCATGAATTAGCAGAATACACTAACTGGGCCAGTTCACCTGTTTGGTCTCACCGCTGCGGAGGCATGAGGGGTGATGGGAAATGGGTCAGTGCACTCTGCGAGACAACACTTCCTTTTGTCTGTCAGGAAGGTAAGATGACTACTTTGTCAAGCAGTGTTATATAAAGTGATGCCGCCCTCCTGATGCTCAGCTGCATACAGGTTGTTTCTTACCGAGACATTTTTGCATTTCCTGCCAAGATAGAGTGACAAAAAGCAGGGTTTTTTAAGCTAAAACATGATTTTTTTCTTAACTATAACAAATTAGCTTTTCTACACAAACCTAACCACCTGTTGACCAAAGCATTGTTAAAATAAAAAAAAAAAACTGGATATGCTTGAGTCTCTTGAGGACGTCTCATCGCTCATCCAAGAGGCGTCTTCAGTTCAAACAGGCTGGTTGAGAGTGGCAGGCTTTAAGACCTTAAGCCTCATTCCCACTACACAAAAAAAAAAACACCCTCAACCATGCTAACACCCACTAATGTCTGGCTTTTTAATGCAATACGAATGCGTGTGATGAACATTCACACCCGGTTCAAATGACTCTGCAGTAGACGCTGGTTTTCATCATCTCCGCTTTGATTGGCATCGATGAGAACGCAACATCCGGGTGATGCATTAATTTCAGCTCCTTAACCAGCGAGATGAAATAACGTCTGCCATTTATCACCTTCCGTGTCCTCCTAAGCAGCGTTAAAACACTGATCCAAACACATCTGCACCAACTTTAAAAGACAGAATGAAAAAGTAAGAGATATATAAAGAGAATAAAACCACTGAGAAGGTTTCAGAAAATCCAAGCTTTATCAAAGTGCAGTACTAAATGACTGGAGTATCTCTTCAATGCACCTTTAGGCGCACCTATTTTTCCTCTCCAGACCTTTTAATCTCGACAGTGTATTTTGCTGCATCCACAGATAACGGGTCTGGTAGGATGTATGTTGTTCTTCAAGAGAAGTCATGGCAGCAAGCCAAAGAGTACTGTCGACTGAACGATTCTGACCTGGCCAGCGTGAGGAGCCAGACCGAAAACCAGGTATTACAGGAGGTAAATAATGAAAATGTGCCATCACAGTCCTTGGTCTGGATCGGTTTGTTCAGAGATGAGTGGAGCTGGTCGGACCAGAGCGACAGCTCCTTCAGAGACTGGGAAGGCTCTCAGCCCAATGATGATGGATCCTGTGTATTGTATTCGGCCTCTAAAAAGAAGTGGTACGACAGAGGGTGCAATTACCCATTTAAGTTCTACTGCTATAAAGGTAATATAATATCTTTTACAGTCTGATTCTATCAAACACATTCTATCATTGTTTTTAAAATGTGCTCCTCAAGGTGCAAACTGAAAATGCATACTCGATGTATCGTTTCTGTTTGTTTAGCCATAGAAAAGAAAAAAAGGTGGATTGTGAGGGTGGAAATGACATCAAATTCGAACTTCGGTGACTCTGCTGTGAGCGAAGCCATTTTGGAACAAGTACGTTACTGTAATCAGGAAGTTGTCTTCTGACTATCAGTGTACACAGGTGATTGTCATAATAACACAATAACTAGCTCATGTGTATACAATGTTGTATACAATGTTTTTTTTCCTCGCTTCCATAGGTCCAAAAAGAGTATGAGGAGGTTAAACTTCAGTGGAGAGTCCAGCCAGATGGGAAGATTCTCCATAAAAAAGAAAAAAAGAACAGCAAGTAAGCCTGTTAGGTGCCACTATGTAAAGACCTGCAGTGCGAAAAAGGACATTACAACTACCCCTGAACATCTGTGTTTTGTGTATTATTCTATGTGTGTTTGACTACTTACAATTTTCTGTGCAAGTGGCTAGTGGTTGATATACATTTTGAGGCTGCCTCCATCCACGGCAGTACAGACTTTTTGATGCAGGTATGAAAAGCCAACGGGGATTGCTGCCAACAAAGGAAAGAAAATAGACATTAGTTAGAGACAGACTGTTTCCAGAAACCCAGACAGACCTGAGATGAGAGCAGCAGACAAGAGGAGACAGATGAGAGATGACAGGATGGCCTTGTACAGCAGACATACTATGACTCAGTGAATCCCGCCACCTTGTTTATTGAGACCACACACTCAAGCATACACACACACACACACACACACACACACACACACACACACACACACACACACACACACACACACACACACACACACACACACACACACACACAGACACACACAGTCTTTCACACAGTTTTCTATCCAACGCTTAAACTCCAGAGGGCTCAAACACCTTCAGTATGCCTCATCATCTCTGAAACACAGGGTGTGTTGGCATTGCTCACTTTGCTACCTGCTGCTCATGTTCAGACAATGTCATGTATCATATATCAGCACTGTGATGCCACAGTGTGTGTGTGTGTGTGTGTGTGTGTGTGCGTCTCGTTACCGGCTTCCTTTCCAGGAGTGCGTGTGGTGTTGAATGTTCTCTCACACTGAGCTGATTACAGATGGACAAATGGACAGGAAAAGACGATGGCAAGGGCACAGGGACAAGAAGGAGGAGAGCAGTGGAGGGAATCACAAAATGATTAATACAATAAATATCACAAAATGTGTTGCCATAGCAAAGAGACATGAATAATGAATGCCTCCATGTAGAAAGGGCAGCTAGGGTTGACTGGCGGCTAAACTCACAGGCTGAAGCTCTTCTTTGTTGAGTTTGCGGAGGTACTGGAAGAATCCGTAGATGCTGTTGCCCGCCCTCGCCGCCTGAATGGGTGTGGGTGTCACATACATGTAGTCCTGAGGAGAAAACGCACAGAGACAGGAAGTCAGTGATGTTTGGAGTTGTATGAATGTAGGCATGGGCATTGCTGACAACAAAGATAGATTGTTGGTTGTTAATAAAAAGGTAAAAAAACAATGTCTTAGTCTAACAGTAACATGATTATATGCATTATTTTTCTCTTATAGCAAACACGTCATCAAATTATTCACATGTATCTGTAAATATCTTAATGCCCATAAACAGAAAAAGTAACCTTGAAATGCAACAGATCTTCGTAAAATACAGATTTGCAGCTGAGAAGATGTTTTATTCCGATATCCTTGAGACTTAATCAGAAAGTATCTGAAATGTTTAGATGTATTAAATTTATTACTCCATAACTTAACAATTTTTTGAAAATAGCAATATGTTTTGTACTTTTAACCGACTGTTATGATAGTCCAGCATCAAACAGAGTCAATCCAAAGTGAGAGAACTTCAGCAGGTCAGACCAGAAATTTCTTAACCAAAAAAAGATTTTCATACCATGCCATAATAGTTACTGTTGACCATTATTGGGCTCCGTCCACGTACGTAGACAGACATACTCCTCCCACCAGTCGCTAACCTGAAAAATGAAAACACACAGAGACACAATAAAATCTTTGTGAGAGAGCTAATATTGCAGTCGACTGGCAGTCACTCACATATTCAGACAGGATAAATAATTTAAACCACAGAACCTCAAAGAAATACATAATTAATAGAATTTTAAATTTCCTTTGGCCTGCTTTGCTTTGGACATTTACGTGACGCTTAAAGTAGCCTCACTTAACCAGAGCACTGAGGTCAACCACTTACGTAGTTGGTGGCCCAGAGAGCTTTGAGCTTGAGGTACCACTGCAGGCGGTTGCCGACGCCGCTCTCAAACTCTGCCGCCAGCTTGGTCATACGTTCGTACTCTGAGTCATCCATCAGTGGACGCACAGATTCCAAGTGCTAAACAAGAGATGTGCAAAAGAGGAGAATAATAAGCATCATGAGGCAGAAATGACATAAACAATAAGATTATATAGTCCATTAAAGACAGAAACTGAGAAAAAAATTACTAAATCAATAAATCAACTTAAATTTATGTCCCTGGTTGCTGATGGGAAACCAGTTCTGCTGCTACAACACCATTTGTCTTTTCCGTGCTCTCTCCTCATATGTGTCAAATATATGTCAATCTAAAAGGGTTTACAGATATCTTGCATTTTTATACATTTCTCAACCAGCTCGCAGCCAGACAAAACAATCAGACACTAACGAAGGGAATTTGGTGCAACAGAGGCAGAAACTGATGAACATGAGAAAGTGGTCCATCTGTTTCATGGTAAGTAATCAGCGTGCTGTCATTTCCTCTGCTTCGTGTGACGTCTCACCCTCTTGACCGTGTCCTTGATGGCAGGCACAGGCAGGTTTGGCAACGAACCCTGGTAGCTGTAGAGCAGAGGCTTCCTGCCAGAGAAGATCCGCACCAGCGCCTGGCGAATAAAACACAAGCATTCAAAAACAAACACACTTAAAATATTAAAGGGACTACATACATAGGACTAATTATTTTTGTAGTTATCTACCAATAGTTGTGCAGAATTTATTTTATAAAAATAAATAAGTTATAAAAAGCCATTTTAGAATTGGGGTGATTAGACACATTATATTACTTTTCCTCTTATCATCTATTTCAAAGTAAACTCATTTTAATGTCAAAGATATGTACAATCACATTTAAGACATTTTCAGACTTTTTCAGGACCTGCAGACAACCTGAATCAAAGAATGTGAAGACAATGAAAGGTATAGTTAGTCTAGTTTGGTACAGTAGAAACTTAAACCTTGATTTAATAATGTTTAAAAGTTAATTGTTGTTGGTGCAATCCAGCCTTTTACATGGACAGCCCAACAGACCAGAATAAAGAATAAAGAAAGGAGCAAAAGCAGTAATAACAAGGAGGAGACAAATGTGATTATTATAGACCAGTTTTGGGGCACGGACACAGAGGCGTGACAGCCAGAGTGGTTTACCTTAATTCAAATAATATAAATGTTTTTTCTTGAACAATCTATCTAAACAGTCAGCCAACAACCTCAAGGGAGGTAGGCATGTGTGTTAAACACAAACTGTTTAATCTCAAACACTTAAATCAAACACAAGAATACTAAATGAACATGTAAAATAACTGGTCACAGGTGAAAATGTAAATCATGCGCAAACAATTGCATTCTTAGGCAACAAACATTTGTGAACATCTGAAAGTGGACCCACCATGATGGACAAATACGCTTGTTTAAATGCCTGCAAATATGTAAGATTAGCATACAGGCAAACACGCATATGACCCAAGGTTGCTACATGTTCTTCTTAAATTAAGAAATTTTAGACAGCTTCATCTTTTGTAACAAAAACTTCTGTCAGACAAGTAAGATATTGTTAGGATAAATGACCGCTCTTTCACAGCTGTTTAGAAATTCCTGCTTGCTTTTGGAGTTTGTGGTTTGAAAAAAAAACCCATAACACTTCCACTGAGCCTCAACTGTCACATTTAGGTAACCAGCAGGCAGATTAGGACACTAACAATTGCATGAAAGCTATAAAAGAAAGAAAAATACACAAAAAGACCATGCAAACAGCCAACAGCAACATGATGCGTCACAATTCATAGGTGCGACTGCTCTGCAGCAGCTGATGGGAAACTGAGCCCTGAAGGTGGTAGCAAGAGCTGTGAAGGGACTTTACAGATGATTCATCAAACTGATGAAGAATTGCAAAAATTGTATGTGTATTACTTTGCAAAATACATTCATCTTATGCATGAGGGTTTTTAAGAGAAGCTCAAAAAGAGACACATTATTTATGAGTCCTTTCAAATGCAAAGTCAGCTTGAAACTGAAAGTTTGATGGCAAAGCGCTGACTGGCTGCTGATATCATTGGGTACATTTGTTTAAGGCAATAACTGCTTCTCGTCACACAGGGAATCGATTTTCCTCCACAAATAGCTATGGATAATGCCCTGAGGTGGAGTCCCTCTGACACTGGACAGCACCCCTGTGGATGCTACGTCTGCACTGACTGCCAGTGTCTAAAAAATGCGAAAACACACGCAATTCCCTTAGAGAGCTTAATCTGTATCGACTGTGTAGTAATCCCGAGCATCTCTGCAACTCTGAGTCACAATTTACTTAGAGCTCATGACTTTACAGCTGTTATAAAAAAAGACTGCCAGACAATGATACAGCTTAACAATGATATTTTAATTAAGCAGCAAATATAGTATAATTTGATAGAGTCATTAATTAGGGGAACTGGCTATAAATAGTTAATTCTGTGAAAAAAATGTTTTCTGAGGAAAACCCATAACCCTGAGTTTTTAACTTGGACTAAACCGCCACTAAACAAGTTTGCATTTTGATTTTTGGAAAAAATCCAGACAGAGAGCCGGTGGATCAATGTGAGACAGTGGGTCCAAAACAGGAAGAGGACAGGGAGAGACAGGGTCAGTATAAACTAGGTGACAGATGACACTCCTCTGTGGCGTTTAGATCTCCGAAACGTAAAAGCAAAATGTGCAAAATACCATAAGAACACCCAAATAACTGAACAGATAGTAACATTTAGAGAGTTTCTGACACACTTCGTCTTGAATTTTGAGCTCTGAAAGTACTGTTTTATGTTATTTTATGTTTAAATCTGCCAAAAAAAACCCAAATATATTGCACAATCCAAACATGTGACAAACAATACTATTAGTCAAGGTTGTATGCTGGCCACTGTGGACAGAAGCTGATATCACTATCACATAAAGCAGATTTGAATGAATCACATATTGTTTAAGTTAATCTACACCATGTGTCCTTGTTTCTGAGAGATGGATGTCAAAATGTCCTTCCCAGTGCTAACTTATCATCCAAGATACTTTTCTGGGTTACCCCGTATCTTATGCTCTCTTCTTGAATGAAACTGTGAACCTGTCCTAAACTAAAGGTCCAGTGTGTAAGATTTTGGGGGATATATTGGCAGAAACAGAATACAATATAATGAGTATGTTTTTTTTTTGTGTGTTTAATCACCTGAAAATAACAACTGCTGTGTTTTTGTTTCCATAAAATGACTTCTTCATATCTACGTACAAAGCGGATCCTCGTCTGTGGAGATCACCATGTTGTTGACAGAGCCACGTGCATTTTGGCATCGGCCGCCGTCGGTCTCTGACACACTTGGCACATGAGAGAAGTTTCAGGTGGTTGCAATCTGCAAACTTAGCTGCTAGATACCAATCAGTTCTAGTCACTAGACTAGACACTCGAGATGTGGGCATGATTGTTTTGATTCTCACCTCTCCTCAAGTGACATTGGTTACACAACCAGGATGTGAACGTAACCAACATTAGGTTAATTTTTAATAATTTGCAATTTTACTATACATCTATGAGGCAATCATACGGACTCTTAGACAAACAAAACCCCATTTGAACTCAGCAGTAAACATGCAGCATTACCTGAGTGTGACCTAACCCTAACATTAGATAAAAATGTATGGAAAAACTTCCATCACCCTTGAAAATCACTTTAAATGTAATGATTGTTTAGGATCTACTGGTTTTTTATGTTGTTTAGTAAAAAAAAAAACGTTAGAATGTTGTTTTTAGGAGTAATATATATATAAAGTTATCTATCCTTTGGTTTGTAAGATCTGACAAGTTGATTTAATTTTTTTTAATCAAGGAAACCAATTAATGTGAAAATGTAAGTAAATATAACTATTAATTTTAATTTATGTTTGTTGATTTTTAAGATTACTTAAAATGTAATTATATGTACTTAATTGTGAGACACCTGATTTGGGCATGATTGTTTTGATTCTCACCTCTCCTCAAGTGACATTGGTTACACAATCAGGATGTGAACTTCACCGACATTAGGTTAATTTTTAATAATTTCCAATATTATCTATTATCTATCTATGAAACAATTATATGGACTCTTCTCATGTGCACAGTAAACAAACACAGTTTTTTTATAGGAAACAACAATCACCAAAAAAATCTAAGCAAAACAGAGAGTTGTGAAAAAAAAAAAAACACCAAAAATTTTTTTTTAAGAAAAAAACAAATCGCCTAAAGCAAAAAAATGCATAAAGAAAAACAAAAGGCCAGGAGTTTTTTTTAAAAATCTCCAAAATCTTTAAGGACAATAATTGCCAAAAAGTTTAAAAGAAGAAAAAGCCAGAATTCTTTAAAGGCCCACAGGTTTGAATGGCATTTTTTCCACATTTTATTTTCTACAGAGGTTGGTGCTAAGCCCCCAATGTCTTCAAATCCTAGAAAAGTCCCTTGTTTTAAAATTTCACTTTATTCTTGCAATATGTTTTACTTCATTCTGTTTTAAGCCTACACGTTATTTACATTTTGTCAAATCAAACTGAGTATGTGGTAATTTATCTAATGTGCAGACCTTGAAACAATAACTAAGAAGAAATCTGGACCCAGTGGCTGGAGCTTGGGAAACACTGGTATAGAGTATAACTGTCACCTCTCAGTTTTCCAGTCATACCCACTTTATGCAATTCCAGAAATGTTTAGGGAAAACAGTACGCAGAAATATCAAATACACTGTTTTGACAAATGGTAAGGAACTGTACTTTATTTATCAGAGTATTGGGTGGCTGGTGTGTGATTTTTTTTTATAACCTTGACCCTCCCCTCTCTGAGTGACTGGGGAAAAATGCATCACCATCCCCATTATAATTTACCATATTTCACATTTCTTTTTAAGAAAACACACCTTTTAAAACAGTTGCAGGTTTTGAATACACAATACAACCACTTAAAGCTGACTCTGCCTTTGCTTAACCAGTTTAAAAACACATAACTCCCTATCCAGTGTTTAAAAAAATACCTGAAGCACCTCCCCTGATTTGCACCATTCTCTCCCCTCTGATAAATAACCAAACAGTCCCTAATGCCACTCTCCCCCCCTCATAAAGCATAACTTTGGCCCCTTTCTAGACAAGATAGCATAACTTGGTTGGTACCAATGCATGCCTTAGGCCATCTAATATAACGTGATATCTGTGTCAGCTAACTAGCTTTAAAACTAAGCCTACAACAGCAGGGCTTATTTGCTAACATCAGCCTGTCTACACCTCACCTGCAGCTCCACCTGTCTTACCTGGTCCTTCTTCACATCTTTTGGGCCTTTGTCTCTGTGCTTCTTTCATTTTCTAGTTCTCTCTGCACCCTAGCTTATCTTTTGGGGATTTTTGGTGAGGCATTTTGACTTAGCTGGTCAGGCTGCAGGTCATTTTACATCTTTACTGCTGTCCTCTTCTTCTTTTCCCAGTTTACTGGCACATCGCAAACAACTTAAAGGTGCATACCGCCACCTACTGTACAAGCGTGTAACATCACATCAGTTATCATCTAAAGTCCTCCCATTACAGTTTGACTCATTTGCTTGAACAGATTTGTCCACGCAAAGGTTTTCAAAACAGTTCACACACACAGACTTAAATGGAAAGTGTCTAGCCAAAATGACACATTTCCCTCACACTCACAAAACATTAAAAATATGAAGCAAAAGCAAATATTTCAATCATAAAAACTTATGTCAAATGAGTATACAATTATGTATTATATATATATTTTAATCTAAAAATAAAAAAAGTACAAAAAAAGGCAGAATAAATACTCTGGTAAATAACATTTCCACGCTGAAATGAAATATTTAACATTTCTATCAGCATTTAAACGCATGAGTTTATGTATGTATGTATTTATTTACTTGATTTATTTTTCTTTCTTTATTAATCTTTCCTGTAAAATAAAGGCTAAAAGAAAAAAAACAGATTTGTTAATAAATTTTATCCAAAACAACCGACAGTCAGACGATCAAACAAATTGATCTCACACAGAAAGTCACATAAATTCCAAACTGTCGGATTACTCTGACATGTTTACACGGGCTTCTCTGTGTCCTTAAACACAGCGCGGGCGGCAAACAACTCGCTGCCACTTCGTGATTACCACATTCCCGACGGTCAGTGAAGGCAGCACCAGCTGTAAACGTTAGTACGGTGCTGCTGGAGGAGAGGACAGGGCCGACATAACAGACACCACAGCGACAGACAGCGGGCACCTGGACGTCGTCAGAAGTTAACTGTCGTTTTGTTGATACCCTGTGTCCGTGAAATTTCCTGAACAACAACAGGTAAGCTAACAGGGCTGTGGCAATGTTTTGGTGCGTTGCAGTGAAGACCCAAACAGTAGCATCTCTCCGAAAGCGAAAGGGAGCCCCGTCAACTGCCGTTAGTGTTTAGCTAACATCATAATGGGCTGGACGCTCGGCTAGCAAACAATAGCAACTGCTAGCGTTAATTTTCACACCTACAGTAGTTACAAGCGTTAGCTAGCGTTAGCGTGCATCTCTTGGCTTTCCACATAATTAACATAATAGGCGAGGCTGAAGTTAGTTTTCGTTTCGTAGCTTCCGATTCAGCAGTTAAGGGGGAGAGTTAAGGAGAATGTAATTAGCAATGCTAGACGAAGGATTTTAGGCTTTAATGCACCTCCTTCTGTTTTAAAAGCCTCTTAGGCGTTTAAAGTAAAGACTCAACGTTGTCTGAAACCCACTTTCAAATTTGTGAAACTATTATGTTATTTGTGTAAAATGCAAAAAAGGGGGATTTCACTGCATTTTTCCTCATGTAGACCACATTGGATCAGGTCTCTCTTGAAAACAACTACACTTAAGCGAGTCAAATCTGGACTGGAATATCCCACGGAGGCTAAAGATTGATTGACCCATCTAAGTATAGTGGAATTTCCTCTATGTGCAGTGAAATCTCCATTTCACAAATGGACTATAAATTGCAAAAATCTGAAATTGTGTTGTAAATAATCTTTAGCCTCTCTGAGATAATAAAGTCAAGATTTGGACCAACTAAATATAGTGAGAGAGACCTGGTTCAGTGTGGTCTGTGCTAGTGGAGTCTCAATTTTTGGCATTTCCTATCAATAGAATATAGGTTTCATAAATCTGAAATTGTGTTGTAAATAATCGTTAGTCTCTCTGGGATAATCTAGTCAAGATTTGAAACATGTATATTAGTGGACTTGGTTCAATGTGGTCTACGTGTAGAAAAAACGCTGTGAAATCTCCATATTTGGCATTTTCATTAATAGAATATAGGGTTCACATCTCTGGATTAATCTAGTCTAGATTCGACCTGCCTAAATATTGTGGTTTTTGATGAGGACCTGGTCCAGTGTGGTCTACATGTGAAAATTTCAGTGAAACCTCCCTTTTTTTTGGCATAAAGGTTTCACAAATCTGAAAATGGGTTACAGACAACGTTGAAGCTATACTTAAAACTTAAAACATGCTTTCACCACAGTAGGAGGTCCAATCCTGAACATTACACATTTCCCTTAACTCTCCCCTCAACTGCTGAATGGGAAGCAACCATTGGAAACGGACTTCAGAGTCGTTCATCAAAGCTAACATGAATGTGGCGTTTTCAGATATAATAATACTACGAGATTGATGCGTAAAAACAATTAATATCACTGTCACCTCTGGTGAAACAAATTCTACTTTGTGTTCACAAATAAACTGCGTTTTTTGTACTAAGCTGTAATTGCAAGCAAGTTGTAACAACCCCCTTTTCACACTTCCTGTCTGCTCTATTTGA
Organism: Plectropomus leopardus; assembly: GCF_008729295.1. Taxonomy (NCBI): domain Eukaryota; kingdom Metazoa; phylum Chordata; class Actinopteri; order Perciformes; family Serranidae; genus Plectropomus; species Plectropomus leopardus. Next base: position 15,869,276 of record NC_056481.1, on the reverse strand, counting down.
GCTGACTTGACTGAAAGCGCTGGAGGGTCGCCTTGACAGTTAACGTTATTTGCTCAACAAAAAGTTGTTTGCTTTGCCGCATACGCACAGTTAATGATACAGTGCATGCCTTTACTAATGTTTGTCTGTAGAGTTTACACAGTAGCCAGTCAAAGGTTTTCTGTCTGTGAAACATTGAAACATGCACAGCTCTTCCCAGACCTGCCTCATAAAACACACTGACGATAACTGAGGCTGTGGTTTATGGTGGCTTTGAAGGTCTGTCAAGTTAAAATGCCTGGGTGTAAAGGGCTTTACCACTCAAAAATAATTATGCACTCAATCCATGCAAGCTTGGACTGATACACTAGTGGGCACCCTTGCATCCCTCCATCACACTGTGAAATCACACAAGTTGATCTCATTTAAAATAATCTTGATAACTGATTTCCATAAAAAAAAAGTAAAGAAAATATAAAATCTAAATTTTAATTGTTTAAGTTTTAAGTTGACGTGAAATTTATTTTATTTACATAATTTTGTGACGTTTTTGCAATGTAAAAATGACCAGTGAAATTACCTTCTTTCCAAGTGTGGCCAAATTCAGTAAACCAGGTTAGTCCGACTTAACTTAAAGAGGATTCTGCCAATTATGAAAATAGGAGATTTGAGAGTTCTGTTTTTCTAACATGTTTAAAAATATAGTAATATGCTTCACTAGTATGCAACCAGCCAATACAGATATTTAATACAGATATTCAGTGTAGCTCAGTAAACTTGACTTACGGAAGTTGCTAAAACTTCGAAAGATTGGACAACTTAAACTTCACACAGTGCTGTACATTATTAAATTTTAAGTAAACCTAACAATTAACAACATAAATTAAGATTAATGGTTATATTTACTAACATTTTCAAGACAATTGGTTTCCTTGTTTTTTTTTAAAAGCAAAATCAACTTGTCAGATTTTGCAGTACAAAAGATAGATAACTTTTTTATATATTGCTCCCAAAAACAAAGTCATTAGGGTTTTTTTTACGAGACAAGATGAAAACCAAGTAGATCCTAAACTATCATAAAGTTTGATGTAATTTAAACGGAGATGGAATTTTTCCATACATTTTTATCTAATGTTAGGGTTAGGTCAGCTCAGGTAGTGCTGCATGTTTACTGCTGAGTTCAAATGGGGTTTTGTTTATCTAAGAGAGAGTCCATGATTGCCTCATAGATGTATAGTAAATTTGCAAATTATTAAAAATTAACCTAATGTTGGTTACGTTCACATCCTGGTTGTGTAACCAATGTCACTTGAGGAGAGGTGAGAATCAAAACAATCATGCCCACATCTCGAGTGTCTAGTCTAGTGACTAGAACTGATTGGTATCTAGCAGCTAAGTTTGCAGATTGCAACCACCTGAAACTTCTCTCATGTGCCAAGTGTGTCAGAGACCGACGGCGGCCGATGCCAAAATGCACGTGGCTCTGTCAACAACATGGTGATCTCCACAGACGAGGATCCGCTTTGTACGTAGATATGAAGAAGTCATTTTAAGGAAACAAAAACACAGCAGTTGTTATTTTCAGGTGATTAAACACACAAAAAAAAACATACTCATTATATTGTATTCTATTTCTGCCAATATATCCCCCAAAATCTTACACACTGGACCTTTAGTTTAGGACAGGTTCACAGTTTCATTCAAGAAGAGAGCATAAGATACGGGGTAACCCAGAAAAGTATCTTGGATGATAAGTTAGCACTGGGAAGGACATTTTGACATCCAACTCTCAGAAAAAAGGACACATGGTGTAGATTAACTTAAACAATATTCACTCAAATCTGCTTTATGTGATAGTGATATCAGCTTCTGTCCACAGTGGCCAGCATACAACCTTGACTAATAGTATTGTTTGTCACATGTTTGGATTGTGCAAATATATTTGGTTTTTTTTTGGCAGATTTAAACATAAAATAACATAAAACAGTACTTCAGAGCTCAAAATTCAAGACGAAGTGTCAGAAACTCTCTAAATGTTACTATCTGTTCAGTTATTTGGGTGTTCTTATGGTATTTTGCACATTTTGCTTTTACGTTTCTGGAGATCTAAACGCCACAGAGGAGTGTCATCTGTCACCTAGTTTATACTGACCCCGTCTCTCCCTGTCCTCTTCCTGTTTTGGACCCACTGTCTCACATTGATCCACCGGCTCTCTGTCTGGATTTTTTCCAAAAATCAAAATGCAAACTTGTTTAGTGGCGGTTTAGTCCAAGTTAAAAATCAGGGTTATGTCAGTTCTTCAGAAAACATTTTTTTCACAGAATTAACTATTTATAGCCAGTTCCCCTAATTAATGACTCTATCAAATTATACTATATTTGCTGCTTAATTAAAATATCATTGTTAAGCTGTATCATTGTCTGGCAGTCTTTTTTTATAACAGCCGTAAGTCATGCGTTCCAAGGAAATTGTGACTCAGAGTTGCAGAGATGCTCAGGATTACTACACAGTCGATACAGATTAAGCTCTCTAAGGGAATTGCGTGTGTTTTTTCGCATTTTTTAGACACTGGCAGTCAGAGCAGACGTAGCATCCACAGGGGTGCTGTCCAGTGTCAGAGGGACTCCACCTCAGGGCATTATCCATAGCCTATTTGTGGAGGAAAATCAATTCACTGTGTGACGAGAAGCAGTTATTGCCTTAAACAAATGTACCCAATGATATCAGCAGCCAGTCAGCGCTTTGCCATCAAACTTTCAGTTCAAGCTGACTTTGCATTTGAAAGGACTCATAAATAATGTGTCTCTTTTTGAGCTTCTCTTAAAAACCCTCATGCATAAGATGAATGTATTTTGCAAAGTAATACATATACAATTTTTGTAATTCTTCATCAGTTTGATGAATCATCTGTAAGTCCCTTCACAGCTCTTGCTACCACCTTCAGGGCTCAGTTTCCCATCAGCTGCTGCAGAGCAGTCGCACCTATGAATTGTGACGCATCATGTTGCTGTTGGCTGTTTGCACTGGTCTTTTTGTGTATTTTTCTTTCTTTTATAGCTTTCATGCAATTGTGTCCTAATCTGCCTGCCGGTTACCTAAATGTGACAGTTGAGGGCTCAGTGGAGTGTTATGGGTTTTTTTTTTTTTTTTAAACCACAAACTCCAAAAGCGAGCAGTAATGAATGCGGACAACACCATCATCATCGGCTGTATTCTGGGTTGGAAATTAATTTTTTCATCCACCTGCCACTGTGGCTGGTGGCCATTGTTTTTGTGGCTGATGAGTGAAGCAAATTTAGCAGCCACTTGCATATTTTACCAGCATTTGGCTGGTGCTTATTTCCAACCCTGGCCGTATTATAACGACGAGCGTACATACGGGGAGGAAATCAACAGTCTTGCAGAGCGGTGCACAGAGGACAACCTCCTGCTCAACGTCAGCAAAACCAAGGAGCTGATTGTTGATTTTAGAAAGGAGGCGGCAAAGACACACCCCCTGTCTACGTCAGTGGAGCAGATTTGGAGCAGGTGAACAGCTATAGGTTCCTTGGAATTACCATAGCTGAAAACCTGTCTTGGTCATCACACATCACCACCACCACCACAGAAAAGGCTCCACTTCCTTCGAAAACTTAGGAAGGCTAACTTCCAGAGCAAGATCCTGGTTAACATCTGCAGAGGATTGGGAACATCACACACTCGCATGGTTCTTGCACGGCCCAGGACAGGAAGGCTCTACATCGGATGATTAAAACTACCAGAACATCACTGGTTCCTATCTACAGAGCATCAGCGTCCTCGGTGAAGTGAGATGTCTGCTCAGACTCTAAAGGATACTGAAAGACAGCAGCCACAGTCTGTTCAACCTGCTGCCATCTGGGAAAAGATGCAGAAGTGTCCGCTGCCATACCACCAGACCACGGAGCAGCTTCTTTCACCAGGCTGTGAGAATCCTGAACTCCTCCTTCGACTTTAAAAGATGAAGCAGGATTTAAGGACAAATTTTAATTTCTTTTTTTTAAATGTAGTTTTAACAAAATGACTAATAGAGCTACCTCATACCTTGAATTTCTCAACAGCTGTGAAAGAAAGACAGTAATCTTAGTGCTCTGACAGAAGTTTTTGTTCCAAAAGATGAAGCTGTCCATAATTTCTTGATTTAAGAAGAACATGTAGCGACATTGGGCCATATGTGCATTTGCCTGTATGCTAATCTTACATATTTGCAGGCATTTAAACAAGTGTATTTGTCCATCGCTTTTTAAATGTTCACAAATGTTTGTTGCCTAAGAATGCAATTGTTTGCGCATGATTTAAATTTTCACCTGAGACCAGTTATTTCACATGTTCATTTAGTATTCTTGTGTTTGACTAAAGTGTTTGAGATTAAACAGTTTGTGTTTAACACACATGCCTACCTGCCTTGAGGTTGTTGGCTGACTATTTAAAATTGAATTGAGTTGAGTTTTCCTCTTCTTCTCTCTCCTTTACGTCATGCACAGTCATCATGGCGGAGGCCCACCAGGCCGTGGCCTTCCAGTTCACCGTCACCCCAGAGGGCATTGATGTGCAGCAGCTGTCCCACCAGGCCCTCACTGAGATCTACCTCTCAGGTGTTCGCTCCTGGAAGAAGCGTATTATCGGAATCAAGGTACCTCCACTCTGGCTATCATGCCCGTGTCCATGTCCCAAAACTGCCTATAATAATCATGTTTGTCTCCTCCTTGTTATTACTGCTTTTGGTCTTTTTTGTCCTTCTTTATTATTTATTCTGTTCTGTTGGGCTGTCCATGTAAAAGCAAACAGTGACTGAAGTCGGCACACTGAATGGATTCAGTGTGCCAACTGGATTGCACCGACAAGAATTAACTTTTAAACCCGATTCATTCATGGTTTAAGTTTAAGTTCGACTGCACCAAACTTTAAAGCCTCTAGAACTTTTGTGTTTAAACATTTCATTCTGAATTTCATGTAGATTGCACAATGAAAAAACTGCATTAGCCTGGTTCCTTGGTTTGCTATTAGCCTAGCGTTCACTACGCATTTCTGCCTTCTGCCAGCACGATTTCCTGGGAAAATGAAGGGTCTATTTATGGCACAAAGGGGAGTGTGTCAAACATTGTGCAACAAAAGCAGGAAGAGAACTATTTGCTTTATGAGGTCCAGTGCTAGCTGTCTGCAGCAAAGCAGTAATTTTGCAGTAACTGAGTGATTTTACAGTAGTCATTACTGTCCACAGTAATGATGGAAATGGTAGAGGGCGGAACAAGTAATGTAACTGTGTACTGTGTATCAAGTAATGTAACTACTACCCTGCAATTTAAACCTGTATTTGAGCTGCGTTTTTTTTTTTTTTTTTTTTCATGAAGAATGTAGATAATCTGTGACGAATGAATTTCCTAGCAACAGTCAAAATCAAGTAAAGCTAGTTGACAGAAACTATTGGTTGCTCTAATTTTAAAACAAATAAAATCTAACTTTCTAAAATGATTGCCAAATTGCTTTACCTTTTCAGTGAACATATTTTTTCTTCTCTCTTTAAAGTTGTGTGTATGTTGATGTTGTTTAGTGTCACTCGTCTGCGGATAATTGCTAAGCTCAGAGGAAAACTGAAGGCTTGTCTTCGCAAAAATTGAAACGTTGACAATTTATCGCTTTCCACTTTTCAACTGTATGTTAATTGGAATATTAATGGAATTTTCATTTTCATTAGTCATGTAAACAGCTTAGTAGGAATATTGTCTTTTAGGAATATGGGCTAAAATTAGAATATTTTTTGCATGTAAACACGCTGAATGCAACAGTGTTATCTTTAAATGTAGTCTTGTAACAATTGTTATTTTATTGCATCATCATCATTGTTAATTTGAAATGTTGTGTTTTGGTTTGGGTTGTATAAGCCTGTATGCAGGGAGCTCCTGAAAAAGAGAGCGTGCTGTCAGTGAGGGTTTTTTCCTGCCGTAATGTGTCGACTTCATCATCAATCAATAATGAATGCCGCACATAATGACACACTTTTTGCATGCGGGTATCCTCATTTCTGTGTTTGATCCTCACTTGCATCACTCATCAGTTTTCAGGAAGAAGTGGATCAGAATTAAAATGATGTTTGATGTGTAGACATTTAATACCAAGTCGCATCTGCTGCAAAATCCCTAAATTAACTGCAAATTCATGAAAGCTCAAATAAGTCAAGACTTGGAGCATTTAGATGTATTACTTTGATGTGATCATTGCAGAATCAGTGTGCATGTCCATGTACTGATTGTTAACAGGAAGAATGGGATCTCAAATCAATCTCTCTTCTCTCACGTTAACAGAACAGTGTGTTAACAGGGGTGTATCCTGCCAGTCCTTCCTCCTGGCTTTTTGTGGTCATAGCAATCCTGGCTACTATGTACACGCGCTCCGACCCCTCCATGGGACTCATAGCCAAGATACAGGAGCACCTGCCAGTCAGGTAACACATCTTGTGACTCCATGAAATGGTTAACAATTAATCCTTTGATTCACCAGACAGCCCTGCAGACACTAAATTTTCCCTGTCACAGAGAGATGGGTTTACTGTATGAATCGTTTGCCCCTTCCTGTTCTTCCTTTTTCATAGTCTACAGTAATATATATATATATATATATATATATATATATATATATATGTGTGTGTGTGTATTTTTCCTTTTTCATCATTCTTACAATTTTCTAGCATCAAAGCAAGTAACCCCCCCAAAAAAAGTATGAGCCTAAAGATTTGCGTGATATGGGACCTTTAAGGGATTTAGCTCACACAGCTTGATATTAGCACTGTGAAACAGCTAGTTCTTTTAATTTAAAAGTTTAAAAAGTAGTTTTCCCACTCAGTCATCATTGTTACTCTTGTCTCTAGTTAAATTTTTTATTGTATTTTTGTCACTCACTGTTCTTTTTCCCCTCTATCCACCTGTCCATCTTCTCCCACCATTTCCAGCCAGTCTATGAGCACCCAGTGCCAGGCACTGGTGTCAGCAGTTCTCTTCAGCACCATGCTGTGGCTCCTGCTCATCTTCACCATGCGCCTGTGCCTCAAGCAGCTTCTCTCCTACCACGGCTGGATGTTCGAGAAGCACGGCAAGATGTCCCACACCACCAAAGTCTGGGTGGTGAGTGTTGTGTCACACCTTTTCCACTTGTTACTGTGGACTAACTATACCTTTCTTTGTCTTCAAAGTCTTTGATCCAGGGTGTCTGCAGGTCCTTCAAGTCCGTAAATGTCTTCAATTCAAATTCATGAACATTATGCCCATAAGTCATTAAATTGTCTTGTCGCAGTTGTTGCAAACATTTTATCAAATGTAATTCGTCCCTTTAATTTCTTTTTGTCAAAATGAGTTGAGCTCTTCTGTGTGAATGTAGATATTTCTGATGCTACAAATCTTAAGACCTCCCACTGAACCGTCTTTCTACTTTACACTTGCACTTAACTTTTGCTAAAAATGCAATTTTACCAAACTAATAATCATCCTACATAAAACTTACCTCTGCACACAGCTACATGCATACTATTTATAGTTACCTTCCTTGAATAAGAAAAAGATAATTTGTCCAAAAATCAGTCTTAAATTTGGGTTCAAATTATCTTATAAAGGTCTTTCAAAATGTGTGTGAAGCCTGTAGACATCCTGTGATCTTTTGGTCACTAAATAGTGACACTTTTAGATGCTGTTGTTAAAAATACGGTTAGTATTTTATTAGTATTAAAGGTTTACATTGTTTTTAGTGGCCAGTTAGCAACATAGTTTATTCTCAAGAAAGAAAGAAAACAATATTAACTGTACTGTAAGTGAAGAGATAAATAAGAGAAGATAGTTTTGAATATATTTTATATCTTATTTATTTAATAAGTTATATTCTACACAACTAATGAAAGTAAACTACAAAAATAATTAGTCCTATGTATGTAGTCCCTTTAATATTTTAAGTGTGTTTGTTTTTGAATGCTTGTGTTTTATTCGCCAGGCGCTGGTGCGGATCTTCTCTGGCAGGAAGCCTCTGCTCTACAGCTACCAGGGTTCGTTGCCAAACCTGCCTGTGCCTGCCATCAAGGACACGGTCAAGAGGGTGAGACGTCACACGAAGCAGAGGAAATGACAGCACGCTGATTACTTACCATGAAACAGATGGACCACTTTCTCATGTTCATCAGTTTCTGCCTCTGTTGCACCAAATTCCCTTCGTTAGTGTCTGATTGTTTTGTCTGGCTGCGAGCTGGTTGAGAAATGTATAAAAATGCAAGATATCTGTAAACCCTTTTAGACTGAGATATATTTTACACATAAGAGGAGAGAGCATGGAAAAGACAAATGGTGTTGTAGCAGCAGAACTGGTTTCCCATCAGCAACCAGGGACATAAATTTAAGTTGATTTATTGATTTAGTAATTTTTTTCTCAGTTTCTGTCTTTAATGGACTATGTAATCTTATTGTTTATGTCATTTCTGCCTCATGATGCTTATTATTCTCCTCTTTTGCACATCTCTTGTTTAGCACTTGGAATCTGTGCGTCCACTGATGGATGACTCAGAGTACGAACGTATGACCAAGCTGGCGGCAGAGTTTGAGAGCGGCGTCGGCAACCGCCTGCAGTGGTACCTCAAGCTCAAAGCTCTCTGGGCCACCAACTACGTAAGTGGGTTGACCTCAGTGCTCTGGTTAAGAGAGGCTACTTTAAGCGTCACGTAAATGTCCAAAGCAAAGCAGGCCAAAGGAAATTTAAAATTCTATTAATTATGTATTTCTTTGAGGTTCTGTGGTTTAAATTATTTATCCTGTCTGAATATGTGAGTGACTGCCAGTCGACTGCAATATTAGCTCTCTCACAAAGATTTTATTGTGTCTTTGTGTGTTTTCATTTTTCAGGTTAGCGTTAGCGACTGGTGGGAGGAGTATGTCTATCTACGTGGACGGAGCCCAATAATGGTCAACAGTAACTATTATGGCATGGTATGAAAATCTTTTTTTGGTTAAGAAATTTCTGGTCTGACCTGCTGAAGTTCTCACTTTGGATTGACTCTGTTTGATGCTGGACTTTGGTCATTCCATACCAACTCACCGAGAACCTCCCAGTTCATGTCATCCATTTTTTTCTATTAAATTTATGGGACCTTGAAAATGCTATAGCTCTACTTTTAATACTTGTTTACGTATGACTTTTTAAAGTTAAAAATAAATATCTTACTTTTCACTGGATTGGGTTGAAATTTGTACTGTGTACGTATAAATAACTTTTAAAAGAAAAATACATGGGGCAAACTATCATTACAGTTTCTCGGATGTTCAGTACAAATTTCAACCCAAGCCTCTATGGATTCTTTGAGGACTTAAAGGTAACCTTTTTCCTTTTTATGACCTTTAAGATATTTACAGATTCCTTCTGTGAATAATTTGTGGCCATGTGTTTGCCATAAAAAGAGAAAAATAATGGATATAATCGTTTTACTGCTGGTATTATTATTTTTATTATATAAAAAAAAATTAATAAAAAGGGACAAACTTCCAGAAATCATAACAAAGATACGTATTTTGAGTAGAGCTTTAGGATTTTGCAATGCAATAGACATTTTTACTTTTTTTTTTTTTCCCCATGACTTGAACCAGGAAAATTCTTGAATTTTGGTTGGACTGGCATGGAATGACCCTTATGTTGATTGTACCAAGACTTGCAGGTTACTTTATTCTGTGTATGGACTTTGAGATATTCATGAATTCATTCTGTAAATGATTTGTGGCCGTGATTTTGCTGTAAGAGGAGAAAAAATAATGGATTAATTATGTCACTGCTTGTTAGACTACGACAATTAGAATATTTTTACTTTCTATCAAAAACCAACAATTTATATTCATTGTTGACAGAGCAGCACTGTTGCCTCACAACAAGAGGGTCCCTGGTTCAATCCCGTTGGAACGGGGTTCGGTCCGGGCAGGGGCCCTTCTGTGTGGAGTTTGCATGTTCTTGTCCGCGTTTTTCCGGGGTCTCCGGCTTCCTCCCACGGTCCAAAGACATGCAGCTCAGGTTAATTGATGACTCTAAATTGCCCTTAGTGTGATTGTGAGTGTGTAATCCTCATATGTGTTGGCCCTGCGATAGTCTGGCGAACTGTCCAGGGTGTACCCCGCCTTCCGCCCGATGACAGCTGGGATTGGCTCCAGCCCCCCGCGACCCTTACGAGGACAAGCGGTTACAGAAAATGACTGATGACTGACTGTTGACAGAGCTCATGTATTTATGCATACAACCTCAAACATATTCTGATATGAATGTGACTTTTTTTTAAAGATAAGACTTATAAAAAAAACAACTAATTCATCAATTTTTTAATTGTGTAATCCCAGGTGTGCTTACGGATCATTTTGTGTGGATGACAGTCACTGACTTCCTGTCTCTGTGCGTTTTCTCCTCAGGACTACATGTATGTGACACCCACACCCATTCAGGCGGCGGCGGGGCGGGCAACAGCATCTACGGATTCTTCCAGTACCGCCGCAAACTCAACAAAGAAGAGCTTCAGCCTGTGAGTTTAACTGCCAGTCAACCCTAGCTGCCCTTTCTACATGGAGGCATTCATTATTCATGTCTCTTTGCCATGGCAACATATTTTGTGATATTTCTCTGTGTCGTGACTGTGTGAGTAACATCCATTCATCATTGTTCGAGTGTCTTGACTGATAATAGTAGACAGAGTGTGGATCTCTGTTCATTTAAGTTTTCATTTTTATATGAAGACTTTCCCTCGTGTTCTCATACCATGCTCATCTCTCCCCCCTTTCCTTTGTACTTCTTTCAACCTCTTTCGCTTTGATTTCTCTTAATTTACTTCCCTTGCTTCCTTTCACTATGAAAAAAAAACTTCCTTCTTTTGTTATATTCTACATTCCCTCCACTGCTCTCCTCCTTCTTGTCCCTGTGCCCTTGCCTTCGTCTTCTCCTGTCCATTTCCCAGACCCGTATACCAGGCACTGTAGTCCCTCTGTGTTCAGCTCAGTGTGAGAGAACATTCAACACCACACGCACTCCTGGAGAGGAGGCCGGTAAAGAGACACACACACACGCACACACTGTGGCATCACAGTGCTGATATATGATACATGACATTGTCTGAACATGAGCAGCAGGTAGCAAAGTGAGCAATGCCAACACACCACTGTTTCAGAGATGATGAGGCATACTGAAGGTGTTTGAGCCCTCTCTGGAGTTTAAGCATTGGATAGAAAACTGTGTGAAAGACTGTGTGTGTCTGTGTGTGTGTGTGTGTGTGTGTGTGTGTGTGTGTGTGTGTGTGTGTATGCATGAGTGTGTGGTCTCAATAAACAAGGTGGCGGGATTCACTGAGTCATAGTATGTCTGCTGTACAAGGCCATCCTGTCATCTCTCATCTGTCTCCTCTTGCCTGCTGCTCTCATCTCAGGTCTGTCTGGGTTTCTGGAAACAGTCTGTCTCTAACTAATGTCTATTTTTTTCTGCCCACACATTTTTTTTCTTATCTTCTCCCTCTTCTCCTCTTTGGTCCTATTTCTATTTTATCCCAACACTCCTTTATTTGGTTTCTATCATCCTTTTTTTGTTTCCTCTCTTTTTCCCCATTTCTTTTTCACACTGGCCTATCCTCCTTTATCCTGCTCAGTTGTTGTTGAGGTCTGCAGTTCCTTGCTGTTCCTATCAGTATGAGCGGATGTTTGACACTTGTCGAATCCCTGGGACACTAACAGGTAGTATTTATACTTTATACAAAACTGGCCCCATCCTAGTTTTAGATCCTTGAATGTCAAACCAACATAGAAACAATAGAAATGTAATCGACATTTTCATTATGTTTCTTTAAGAATTGAAGTCACCCTGTTAACATTTCAAAAACCACAATGAAAAGAAACACAAAATGCATCCTGTCCTTCAGTATTGCACCACTGAGCTTCATTCAGGCATGCCTCCTTCAGTGTGTCTGCCATTTGTTAAATAGTCCTTAAAGGGAAATTTAAGTGTTTTTTAAACCTCCATGCTGGTGATAGCTGAGGACGGAAGCAATATGTTATTGGGTTTTCCGTCCATGTGTCCAGCACATTCTTGTGAACGCGATATTTCAAGAACACCTGAGGGGAATTTGTTCAAATTTGACACAAGCATTCACTTGGACTCTGTGATGAGTATATTAGATTTTGCTGGTCATAGGTAAAAGGAAAAGGTCTCTTTGACCTCATCCCTCTCATTCTTGTGAGGCAGTTTAGATCAAAGCCACCAGACTCCTTTGACAAAAACTGTGATTTTACCTCCCAGAAGACTTAAGCTGCTGGTCTTCTGTTGCCTTGACTGGACCCTTTAATTAACTAAAGTCTCACAGTAGCACAAACACACAAACAAACTACTCATTTGAGGCAGCTGTAAAGTTGTCTGACTGATGGTGCTGCAATCCCAACAAAAAAACAATTTGTGAGGAATCTGAGGAAAAACCCATGTCAACAGGACAGACATTATTCAAAGCACAAGGCACACACAATTTATGTGCATCCTCTGTGACATATTTGTGTTTCTATGCCATGCCTTTGACATATATTTATTTAAATATTTACGTTTATCCCTCTTTCTTTTATGTGCAAAGATATTGTGCAACATTGGCAGGACAGTGATTACATCGCGGTTTACCACAACGGTCGCTACTTCCGCCTTAAGATGTATCACGGCGGTCGACTCCTGTCGCCCAGAGAGATTGAATTCCAGATTCAGAGGATCCTTGATGACCCTTCACCTCCTTCCAAAGGAGAGGAAAAACTGGGAGCCCTGACAGCTGGAGACAGGTCAGTTTGATGAGCTACCGCTGCTTAAATCACATAGACCACACATAGCACTGCATTGTTAATGTAATGCCATCATTGTCTTCTGTTTCCCAGAATCCCATGGGCAAAAGCCAGGACGAAGTATTTCTGCAGTGGAGTCAATAAACGCTCCCTGGACTGCATTGAGAAAGGCGCCTTCTTTGTGGTCCTGGACGATGAGGAACATTGCGTGAAAGGAGATGACCCGGCAGATAGTTTAGATCGTTACGCCAAATCCTTGTTGCATGGGAAATGTTACAACAGGTGACAAGTTTATTAATTATTAATCATTTATTAATTATTATAATTTTACAATCAGTTCATATTTGTATTTTGGGTTTCTACTAGAACATGTTTACATGCTTTAATGGTAAAAAAAAAAAAAAAAAAAAAATCTCTGTCTGAGATGCTCCATATTAGCACCTGTCTCTTTAAGCCTCCCTCCCGAAAAGCCCAGACTGCTCTGATTGGTCAGCGTTTATGTGTCTTCTGCACCTCGTCTCTTTGCACAGTCATTGCAGCCTGGGAATGACAGTATAGCTGCACTTCCTACCATGAAAAATCATTAATAAAATAATCCAAGTGACCTGAAGCCCCGACATGCCAAGTTGTTTTGAAAAACATCACTGGCGTCACGTTTTTAGCCTTGTTGAAGCCGTTAGCTCCTTGTGTGGAAGCTGTGTTCAGGTGCGCATGCTTGCGCAAGACAAATAAGAGCTCGCAGAAGCCTCCCACACACACAGAAAAAGACCTCTAATTAGCTAGCACCAAGTGTTGTTGTCAGATTTAAAACTACTGTGTTTGCGGGAGGCTTCTAGGTACGATATAAACACTGGCGTGCAGATGCTGCAAGCTCTTGTTTGGTCTTGCACGAGCATGCGTACGTGAACACAGCTCCTACACAAGGACCTTCAGACTACATGCAACGTTTTAATGTTTGAATTCTGGTCAGTATTTGCCTCAATTGTTTGGGAGATGAGAACACCTTTTTCCCCATGAACCTCCGGCAGTGTTTTTTTGGACTATAAAACTTTGGCATGAGAGGGAGTAGATAATTACTGAATTTTCATTTTGGGGTGAACTATCCCTTTAAGCCAGCCGCCTCACCACAGCAACGTTTTAAGTTGGATATTTGACCGACATTCACTCTAGACCCAGCAGCATTGTTTATTTTGACCTCCTGTGTCCCCCTGGGGGCCAACATGGACCTTCAATTGTACTATAAATATATCCCCGTCCACGAGACCGCAGCTGTCCGTGGACATTTAATGAGGAAAGTATGTCTCAGTCTTCACAGGTCCCCTTTAACTTTTTTTTTTTTTTTAATTTTGTTATGCAGGTGGTATGACAAGTCCTTACAGGTTATTTTCTACAAGAATGGAAAATCAGGCTTCAATGCAGAGCACTCGTGGGCTGATGCACCTGTGTTGGCACACTTATGGCAGGTAAGGAACCTGAAAGAAAAGTCGGTTCCACACTGTTGTCGTGCGGTTCTGAGAGGTCATTAACTGGAATTATTGTGTTTCCAGGTTCAGCTGTCCAATGATGTTTTCCAGCTCGGTTACAACGCCGAGGGTCACTGCAAAGGAGAAGTGGATTCATCACTACCACGACCACAGAAGCTGAGCTGGGAAATCCCACCTGAAGTTAGTGATCCGTTCACATGTTCCCTTTAGTTCCCTTGCTCCTCCTTCAGTTCAAGTGTTTGTGAACTCTGTCCTCTATGTTGTGTGACTAACCAGGTACAGCCGCTCTGTCTTTGGCTCCGTTAGCCATTTATTCACAGAAACCTGTGCTGAAGACTGATCACAATAAAATCACGTTAGGACAGTGGATGTAATACCTGAAAGCCATACTGGAGTAAAAGTACAGATATGATACCAGAAAATGACTTTGGTAGATGTAAAAGTCACCAGTTAAGAGTTTTACTTGAGTAAAGTCTTTAAGTATCCGATATTTACAGCATTATAGCGTAAAATATACTTAAGTTTTTAAAATAATAATAAATGCATTTAATAAAAACAAGCAAGCAATCAAAATTTTGAGAATTATGAAATGTATATATTTGTAACATGTACACAACCGGAAAAGCAGAACCTACAATATGCTTTAAGGAAAAAACTTTTTTTCTTTTTTTTTTTTTTTTACCACTTTCCCTCCCATTCCTTAATTTGTCTGTCTCATCCCTTTCTCCCTTGCTTCCCTTTGAAGTGATTTGTGTATTAAAACATAATAATTTACATTTTCCTTGTGGCTAAAGATCACAATTACTCCAAACTCCCATTATTTGTAACTCATCGCCTCATAAGTTTGAAACCACAGTGCGATGATTCCAGATATCTCGGTGTTGATGATGTTGGCTGTTTGGTTGTGTCTGTCTCAGTGTGAGGAGCAGATCTCCCAGTCTCTGGCCGTGGCCCAGGCCCTGGCTGACGATGTGGACATGCACGTTTTTCAGTTCCAAGACTTCGGCAAAGGAAAGGTCAAAAAGTGTCGAGTCAGCCCAGATGCCTTCATTCAGATGGCTCTTCAGTTAGCCTACTACAGGGTGAGCCCCCCCACCGAAGAGCCGTGTGTGTGTGTGTGTGTGTGTGTGTGTTGGACTAAACTACATTTCAACACTGGACTTGTGACTGTCGTTATTATCTGTTACATGAGAGTTTTGTTTTTGTGTTCCAGGACCAGGGGAGATTGTGTCTGACGTACGAAGCCTCCATGACCCGTCTGTTCAAGGAGGGCAGGACTGAGACAGTTCGCTCATGTACCAATGAGAGCTCTGCTATGATCAGAGCGCTGGAGGGTGGAGAGGTGTGACCATGGCAACTTTCTTGATTTTCATCATTTTTGTACAGCGTTTGAGGACACTTTATGTGGAGAATATAATAGTAACTCAAAGCGGATGATTTAAGGTTCTTTGATGAAAATGTATAGTTTTGCAAATTATAACGTAGAGCTGATAATTTTCTTCGATGAATCATACATAATCTATTTTTAATGTGTCCATTCTCCACCAGGCAACAGACGTGTGCAGGCGTTTGTTCCACGAAGCGGCAGAAAAGCACCAGAATCTGTGCCGCATGGCTATGACCGGAGCTGGCATCGACAGACACCTCTTTTGCCTCTACGTGGTGTCCAAATACCTCGGAGTGGAGTCTCCTTTCTTGAAAGAGGTTTGTTTCTTTCTTTTGTCTTTTTTTTTTTTGTATTTCTGTCAGACTATCCAGTTCAGCATGAGTGTTTATCTCTACGCTGATGATACTGTCATGAGTATCTTCAGTTTGCATTTGCTAGAGTACAAGAACAACTTTGTCAGCTGCAACCTGTCATAAATGCAGGAAAAACAAAACATGCTTGTCCCTGTGTTAAGATCAGGAAACTTTAAACTGCCTGAGAAAAATCGACAAATCCAGCTGTGAATATGAAATATGGGAATTATAATCTCTGTTCTCTGGACTTTTTGAATCTTGAGCCAAAAGTCAGAACTGAAAAAGCTTTTAGTTTCTCTGCACGCACAGCAGAGAGAAACCTGCAAAATTCTGTTAAACTTCAACACATGGTGACCTTGAATGAGTTAAAAACCATGGGGAATATTGAGTCCGGGATGTCTATGTGCAACTGTTTCATTTTACTTGAATCTATGTGTTTTTAAGTGAAATGGATTTGTTGTGAAAACTCCGTGTTGCTGCTGTTCTTGGCCACGTCTCCTTTGTAAAACACGTTTGATCTCAGTGGGACAAACCTGGTTGAATAAAATTAAAAATGAAAAAGAATGAACACAGCAGCAAACTGATGCAAAATGCTTCTTGTGGGTTTTTCAGGTGCTGTCTGAGCCCTGGCGGCTGTCCACCAGTCAGTCTCCAATGCACGTGGAGATGTTTGACTTAGTCAACTACCCAGATTACGTGTCCTGTGGAGGAGGCTTTGGACCGGTGAGTGCTGTCCTCAATGCTTCAATCACCAAGTCATTAAACGGCTTTAAGGCCGACTACATCTGAGCTCCTTTTCAGGTGTTACTAATGGGAACGGCCACTTTGCAAAATCAGTGACGTAGGTTGGAGCACGGATAATAATAATAATTATAACTGAAAGGATTGTTCAGATTTGTTTTAAGCGGTGTTTTAAGAGGCACTCATCCACAGTCAGTGTATTACACACAGTAGAAGGCGGTCAGCGCAGTTTGGAGTAGCTGGCGGGAGTACCAGCAAGGAAGCTAAATAATGTACTGCTGTGGATGGCGGCAGCAGCAAAACATATTTTTGTCACTCAGGAAAGTCCTACTTAAAAAAAAAAAGTCTATCAATTTAAGTGTATGCAATATTTAGAATTGGGGCTGCGATTAAGGTCCAAACATAATGCTTTTTTTTCCCCAGTGGCATTAATCACATGCTGCTTTTTTGTCCCTTCGTCAAACTGCAGAAGAAATCTACAAGTTAAGATCAGAAAGTAAATTTCTTTGCATTCATTTGATTGACAATCAAGACACCTTGGTAGGGTTTGTTTCTTCTTGTTAATACGGACTTGAAGTTGACTGAAGTGCAAAATAATGTAATTTTATTGGTGCAACAAAAATGGGATTTATTGTGATTAACTATTGAAATTAAGCAAATAATCATGATTTAAAAACCAGCCCTTAAGAATATTCTTACCTTTAAACAATGCTTTCTCGGTAAATTTTGAGTTTTGAGAAATTACCACTTTGCTTATCTGTTTATTGGGAAGTCTTGACACTAAAAGTATATTAGCAAATATTTTAATATTTGTTTTGGAATATTTCTTGCACATACAACACAAGTTCCTCTTTAAAAAAGCAGCAATCGATTTAAATGTTGTCTGTTTCAGGTGGCTGATGACGGTTACGGGGTTTCCTACAACATTGTGGGAGAGGAATTATTAAATTTTCACATCTCATGCAAGAAATCGTGTCCAGACACTGTGAGTTTGATGAAAGCAGCATGGGTTTTTTCTGGGCCCAAACATTTTCTCTCTCTCTTTTTTTTCTTAATCTCACAGACACATTTATTTCCTTATTCTTTATCTACGTCTTCCTTTTCAGGGTTCTCGCAAGTTTGGTACTCAGATCAGAAAAGCCCTGAACGACCTGCTCCGGCTGCTCAGCCCCAACCAAACAGAGCCCAACAAGAGAGAGCAGAAGCAGCCAGAGGTGAAGAAAAACCTGTAGGCGGTTTCTCAGGAGAAAAGGATGCTGAAGGGAAGCTGTGCAAGCAGAAATGTTACACAGTGAAATGAGAAAAGACAGCGTTTTTTTCCTCATGCATTGGGAGAATTTTATAGCCAGCCAGATGACACTAAAGGGACAGCTTTATGGGGAAATGGATAAAAAGGAGGCGATGTTTTTACTGATATGCATCTGTATTGGTGTGTGTGTGTGTGTGTGTGTGTGTGTGTGTGTGTGTGTATATTAACTGTGTGATAGGTGTGTGAGAAGGAAAAGGGTCCATAGAATAACAAATCAAAAAGTTTGTTTGTTTAGTTTTATCAAACCAATGGAAAAAAAATATATAAGTTATTAACGTGATATGTTTTCATTATTTTAAAAAAGTCTAATATAAATTGCACCAGTCAACGTTAGGGGTAGAAATGCCTCACACTTCACCTTATTGCAGGGAGTATTTCAATATGAATTCAATTGCAGTATGTTTTGACACCGTTAGCGTGCCACACTTCTGTGCCAGTAATTATCTGTCGTATTATAAGAAAGCGTGATGCATCTTGAGTTCGGGCACATTCGCACAAGAGAGAAAACATGCAGGGCTGTTGAGGTGTTTCTAGCGTCTGAATGCAACATTGCCGTAACAGTGACACCACACATTTAAAAATCTCCGAAGTCTGCGACTTCTCAGTGTTTATGTACTCAGTATGTATAAATCTGCTTTCTACAAAAATACGATTGTAACGCTGTGCTGAGAGTGCCAAGCTGTTTATACATATAGTGAAATGACATGGCTGTTAAATTCATAGGTTGGCATTTTTGTTCAACTGGTATCATACTCAGTGCCGGCTTATCCAGGATATAACTTTGATTTTATGTTTAAAAACATATTCAAAATGTAATGTAGGTCAGTTTTTCTTTCAGCTATCAGTGGCATTTCAAGTTAAAAGTGTACTGTAATGAACTCCAGTTATTTCACTGCCACCTATAAATCCGTTTTGTATTTATTTTTATGGCTGTATTATTAAAGCAGCATCATGACAATGCAAGCTACATTATAAAGATTTTGTGCTGGTAGTTAGTCTTTAGTGGTGCTGCAGGTCAGATGTGGTCAGAGTGAAGCGGTTTGATTCAAAGGATGCTGTGAACCAGTGACGCAGATTTTGTTTATCTTCATTAATTATGCCTTTTTTGTTTTCAGTTGAGCTTGGCTCGTTGTGTTACTATTGTCAGCCTTTTTAATGCATTATTACGGGGGAACATAAAGTCATTCTTAAAGAAAAAAAAAGCCACAAAAGTGTTTGTTTTTGTTGCATTTTATTTTATTTAGATTTATTTACTGATTTAGCATTGCACTACCATGACAAAAAAAAGATCAAAATTGATAGAGCATAACAAGCAATATCTCAATTATGCATTTTTTTTAAATGCCCACTCCTTCCTTGTCAAAACCTGGTGCCTACATGACCCAAAAATTCGACTCTACAGTGAACATCACATGAATATATCATATTTTTGCACAGCTCCCTCTAGAGCCCCCAAAAGGTGTTGGAATTCCCTTTCAAGATAATGCCTTTCAAACTCAAGGGTATGTTTTTAAAAAAAAAATGACTTAATTTAAGATCAGCATTAAAATATGAACAAAACACAGCCATTTAAAAGAATCAATTTCCCATAAGCCAAAATTAAAAACATAAGTCCCTCCCCACTGCTTAAAAATATAATTTGACATGCCTCCCCCTTTTTGCACCACCCCTCCCCTCAAATAAACAGTTCTTTCAAAAATATGTGAAAAAGGGCAACGAGCAACTTGGTGTGTGTCGACCGCTCTGCTCCACAAGGTGTGCTGTTTTCCCGGCTGCTCTTTGTCTTGCAGGGAGGCCGAAAGTGTCGTCGTCAGGCTCATGGGCGACACCTGGGCCCAGTGTGGTCCAGGACATAAGAGGGCACCAACTTACACCAGATCTCTCTTCCCTCTTTGACACACACACTGTTCCTTTTCCTTACCATGCACGTTTTCACACACCCATAAACGCGCACAACTGACTGGAAAATCTTTAAAAAAAATTCTTTTGAAGCTAGGGAAAAATGTCAAGGGGAGAAAAAGCTATGGAAAAGTTAAATGTTTGCCTTTTTTTTTTTTTTTTAAACTTTATCTTTTTAATTCATTTTTTTCTTTCTAAAACTAATTTTGCCTTCTATCCACTTTTTTGGAAGAAATCAAGCCAATTTGCTCAGTTTTAACTACATGTTTTTGGAACATTCACCCACTTCTCACATTCTTATATTATGGTGGTGGTGAGTTTTCTACTGAGCTCTAAAAAAAACCCAATAAATAAAAATAAAAAATAAAAAAATGAGAAAACCATGATGTGATCAAAAGCTCCTTAAAAAAGCTTGTAAGTAGACCTTCAGACAGTTTTTATGCCAAAGTACTGTTCCATAGATCAAGAATGAACTTTGGTGCTGGTCTTTTTTTTATGTATCAACCATTTAAGTTCATGTTGTGATAGTTAAAGTATTTGATATTATAGCAAACACAATAACTAATGGCATTTTAACATTAATGCGAGGTAAAATAAACAGACACCTGCAATGAACAGACACCATTTTAACCCAGAAACTAAATCGACACACACATGAATTTAGGGTTTATTATTGTAACCATAACAATAAGGTGGATCTCTCTTTATTTTGACCATCAATTCAATCATAATTGTTCTTTTTATCACAGGCAATAGTTATAATAGTGCACTTTTTATATTTAAATTATGATACAGACATTTCTTTTTTTAAACACCTTATTCTACTGACCCTTATGAATGGAGAATAGTTTACAATCTTAGCCAGAGTTGGGTCAATGAAAAGTGAAGGTGATGTGGTGATGAGAACGATGAAACTGGTGACGGTGAGCAATCAAAGAGTGTGTACGGACGGTGAGGCAAACAACTCTGTACAGTTTCTCTTGTGGTGATGGCTACACAACAGGTGAAGAGGCAGACAGACAGGTCAAAGGGACAAAGGCGTCAAAGCAAGAGATGAAGCGAATCAGCAAGCATTTAATGTGCGTGAGAAATTATGCGCCCGTTAGGGTTCGGCTATGTAAGTTAATGCAGTGTTCCTGGGTCAGTTGAAATCTCTGCACGTGAAATCAGCTCCAAATGCATCTGCTGCAAAGTTTTCAGCTCACGCTCACTCAGCCGTCATCGACCCGTCTCACACACGTTCCAGTTATCAGAGATAAGCGTGATAGATAGAAGTATAAACAAAGATGAGAGGAACTTAAAGGGGTGGTTCAGATTCTTTGAAGTGGGTTTTGAATGAGGTTCTTATCTGTATTCAGTGTGTTACCAACAGTAGATGGCGGTCGACACACCCAACAGTTTGGAGAAGCAGGCTGCAGTTGGACACAGAAACTAAGTAATCTACTGCTGTGAATGGGGGTCAACAGCAAAACGTACTTTAGCCACCAAAAAAATTGATGTCATTTTAAGTGTGCGCTATATGTTGAGTATTTTCACCGATTTACTTTCCGTCAGACAGCACATTGCGACGGAGAAGCACTTCGGTTTCCCATTTTTGGTCTCGTCAAAGCCACCAGACTCCACTGACAAAAACAGGCATTTTAGCTCGCTGACCACAGGAGCTGCTGGTGTACTGCTGCTTTGAAAAGCTACTCACTTTGTGTAATTGTGTGACTTTGGTGAATCTAAATGAATCCTTTTAAACACCAAAGTCACAAAATAACAAAGAAGCTGATCGAGGCAACAGCAGACCAGCTGCTCCTGTGTTCAGCAACGTTAAATCACTATTTTTCTTCACGGAGTCTGGCTTTGATGAGAGCGACATAACAGCTTCATTTTCCAGTTGGAAATTTAAATAAACTGCTGAAAATACTCTACATATAGCAAAGACTTGAACTTATTTTTTTTTAGGTCTGACTTTTTACAAAAATGTATTCTCTTGTCGACCCCATCCGCAGCAATACATTGTTTAGCTTCTGAGTCGGAATCCAGCCTGCTTCTCCAAACTGGGGTCGAGCCAACCGCCATCCACCGTAGTCAATAATACAACGACTATGAACAAGTACCTCATACAACCCCTTTCAAAAAATCCGAAATATCCCTTTCAGTCGTTCTTATTAGCGGAAAGAGGCGCAAAAAAAAAAAAAAAAAAAGAGTGTCAACGAGAAATGAAATAGAACAAGTCTCTTGAATAAGCTCGAAATATTTTTGTCGGCATAAAATCTAAGTAAAACACGACAAGCACGTGACCAAATAAATACATGAATAAATAAATATAAAAAAATAAAATAAATAGATGGATAGGCAATTGGACAAATATAAAAACAAAAATAAATCCCATTAAATTAAAAAAAAAAAAAAAAGAGAACTGTAGCACTGTGTATCTCTCTGAAAACATTCTGCACTTTTGTTGCATATTGTGCTGTATGGAAGACTGGTGAAAAACATCGACTAGTCTGATAGAGTGCTGGAGTGATACATGACTGTCCGAGCTGCTACGTCTGCTTGCAGAATGGTGCGACTCTCGAGCGTGGGTGCAGTGATGGACTACTTGGCTTGTTGGTGAACACTGAAGTGAGGAGCACGGGGGGGTTAGGAGACTCTTCGCTTGCTTCCCATTTTGAAGTTCAACAAGGAATTGACATCACAAGCCTTTTCAGGTCCGGCATTATGAGAATGTCCATTGATGAATTTCCTCTTTTTTTTTTTGTTGTTTTGTTTTGAGTCAGTACATGAATACTATGGCATTAGGAGACAAGCTTGACGAGAAAGGTGGCGTCTGTTTGATCCACAGGCCAGGAATGCTCTTCTCATTCAATCTGGGCACAAACAGCTGTGATGAGGTTCATGGAACTATTCACGCATAGTTTTTTTTTTTTTTTTTCTTCTTCATATAGTAATGTTCATATTTCTGTTCAAATCAAAAAATACTTTTCTCCAGAGCAACAGGGGTCCAATGCGGAAAATCGTCGGTGCATTGTTTCATATTGTCTCTGAGTAAAAAGAAAATACAAAAGAATCAAAACTTTGAAATGAACGCCTTCTTTAAAAAAAAACGAAACAAAAAAAAAAAAATCCCCTCTCCGACACTGTTTTCAGTTAGTCTTTACTGCTCATCACTGTGCTACTAACATCCTCAAAAGAAATGTGTAAACAATAAATAAAAACTAAATAAAAAAATATGTTGTTTTTTTTCACATTCACTTACTTAGCTTACTTTGTTGGTTTTCTTTACCTCGGGAGAAGACGCCGCTGGGATTCCAGGACGTCGTCTCTCCTGAGAAAATCAGGACCTTTTTGTTTCAGCTCGTCACCGCTCGGTGAAGCGGGAGCAGGTTGCTAACTCTTAGGTTTCATCTGCTGCGATACATCTATTATTTCTTTCAGTATGGATTGGCAATTGCGTGTTGATAATGATATGAGCGGTTAATTTTAATCTTGAGAACCGTCACAAGACTGTTACTTCTTTTTGGTGTCAGATACTGTATTATGATGATATGGTAGGCTAGCCTATCTGATCGTTTCAGCATCCTTTAGCAGGCTGATTTGCTAACTGGCATGCACATTAGCACTTCAAAATTCCTAGTTTGATCTGTGAAGCTGTATCTATGATGGATACCAAACTGCTCATTCACATATTTTTTGTTTTTTTCATTAAAGGGTGATTCCTTAACACTTCATCTCATTTAAGGGTAGGAATCCTGGTGATCCAAACGTTGGTAAAAAAAATAAATTAAAAATTAAAAAAAGCATGACGGGGGGGGAAGAGGGGGGAGGCTCAATCCTTGCTAGGGTCAAGCACCTTCAATAACTTAGTCAAGGAAGAATAGGAGTCGCTCATGGCTTGCAGGGATACTTGGAGATGAAGTTGCGCTGTCTTCTGTCCGGTGTGGTTCAGGCATCCTGCTGCGCGGTCTCGCTTTCTATCCTACGGTTGGGATTGGGTTCCGTTGGAGGACAGCAGTCGGGTTCTCTCTTTCGCCGAGCCTCTGCGCTGCAGAACTCCTCCGCTGCCTCCTATGCCTCCGCCATCTGCACGGTCGCCCCACTCGCACCTGTCGCCCCCACCCTCCGAGCGCCTCGAGTTTTGGCGGGTGGGGGTCCCGTGGGGTCGACCGTTCTTCTCATCTGGGAAGGGATCAGGAGAGGAGAACAGGAAAGTGAGTATCGGTGTGTACATACAGTAGTCCTCTCTCACTGACAGAAGGGAACAAGACACTGCCTCCTTCATTATTTTATGTATCAAGTCCATTTTTCATCACACATGCTTACAGGAATTTTTATCCTTTCGAGGGCACTGTAAGGAAAAAAAAAAGTTGTTTGAATATGAGTATGCATTTAGTCTGAAAGTCGGTGTGGGAGCAGCATTAGCAGCACCACCCTCTTGTGTAAATACTTTAACATGTTTCCAGCACATGAAAAAGAAGTGCTGGTTATGTGGTTATAAGACTGCACCAAGAACAAAGTCAAAGGTGAAAGTTGCTAAATGTTTCCGTCCGGTGGGTGCACAAGTGTGTGAAAGCAGTCTCACCAGATAGGGCTTGCACCATGGGTTGATCATGGGAGCTGAGAAGCTGGGCTTGAATTGTTTCCACCACTCGTCTGAACCTGCGACTCGGACCTGGAGATGCATCAAGGAAGCACGTATAACGCGATACCTTCAGAACTTTGAGTAGCAAAACCTTAATTCTGCTTTTTTAAGATATTTTTTTAAAATGTGGTCAAATAGGCCACTGACTTATCAGATGTCAGTGCTCAATTCTACATAAAGTACGGCCTTAAAATTAAAAGAAACAAATTTATGCTGTCATTTCAGAAATGTCTTGCCGAAGATTAAGAAAATGAAATCGATTCAACTCCCACATCTGTCCGTTTACTTTTGACAAGCTCAGATTGTTATTATAAGTGTCTGACAGCGTTATGTAAGGGCCCTAGACTCCTGTGTGTCTGCGGGAGTGTGATTTTTGCTTCAATTTTCCAGTCACTTTTGTGTGTTTGGTGTGTGCCTGTCGTGTTTTGGTTTGGTCTCTCCTTTGTTCTCCTCTCACCTCTTGTCTGCACTCCTTCTCTCTACACACCTGGTGGCACTGATCAATCTACACCCCTGCCTGCAATCAAGCCTGCAAGCTGCAAGAGAGCTCGACAATCATTCCCTGCCAGATTGTTTCCGAACGCGATCAGTATCGACACAGGTCCGGCTCTGTTTCAGATCTTATCCGTTTTTTGCCCGCCTGCCTGTTTGCTTTTTACTTTGCTAAGACCCATTTTGTGCTCTCTGCCTGGACTCCAGCCATCCCGTCCACACCTCCAGCCAGAGAAAACCACAGAAACACTTTTTTTGTCTAACATCTGTCTGTTTGTCTTAAGCCAGAAATCAACCTTTTTTGTTAAGGAGTAAGATCCTTTTTGTTTAAACCAGAAACGGCACCAAAATTGCCATCGCCGGTTCCACCAGACTCCATTCAAATACAGTAGTTTTAGTGCGTATAGAGCCAGCGTATTTTCACATCTAAGTGGATGAGTGAAGGGGTTGATTTCAACCTAACCACAGTTGACGATTGTTTGAATTGTACGAGTAATCAACAGCAACGTGGAATTTTCATAGCTGATGATTTCAAATCAACTAAAATGTAGTAGATTCAAGGACAAATTTCAATTTCTAAAATAAATCTACCTTCTACCTATTACCAAAATATTAATAGTTCTGGATATTAATTCAATTCCTAAATAAAATGGTTGAATCCCGGCTCTGCTTGCCTGAAATGAGGGTGAACGTCACGCTGTAGATCCCCGTCTCCCTCCTTCCCTCCCTCTCGCTCCTCTCCCTGTCTCGCTCCCTCTCGCCTTCGGAGAAAGCAATGTCCACCTGGAACTTGACGGGCTTCTGGAAGACGGAGGGGCCGCCGGAGGACTTGTACTCGGCCCGAAAGCTGGTCTGCGAGAGGACGCTGTGACTGAGCGACGGGATCTGTGTGGTGGGGAGACAGAGAAGAAGCAGAGAGACCGACAGACTTACGAGGCGGGAGAGGTACGGGGATCAACGTGAGTATAGGGAGACAAAGGGTGAGGGTGAGGAGAGGAGAGAAAGAGTGAGCCATTGGTGAAAGCAAAGTGATCCGTCAACGTGCCACGAGTGAGCAAGATTGAAATCAAGAGAAAACTGAAATAATGAAAAGAAATGAAGTGCGTACAGTATGAAAGTGAAGTCCTTACAGCTTTGACAGTGAGCGCCATGCTTTCTACGAGCCAGCTTTGACAGTGAGAGACGTGAAAGACAGAGCACATCAGATACTCACAGACAGGAAGGCGTGGACGATGTCTGCTTTGACGGAACTCAGAGGTTTGTCTCTGATCACCACGAAGATCTGCTCCTCTTTCTCCAAGCCGATGAAGTTCCCAAACCACGACTTCTTAGCCAGCCTGGTGGCCAGACAGGAAATACACAGTAGGAACAAATACAGAGAAAACATCCCAAAACACACTTCAAAACAAGTGACACCTCAGCAATTTATCTCAAGGAGTGTGACTTACTCGGGGCTGGACTCTGGTGTTAGACTGGACATGTCTTCTGACGTAGGAACTGTAAGAGACGACTCACAATTAAAGGGACAGTTCACCCCAAAATCAAAAATATATATTTTTCCTCTTACCTATAGTGCTATTTATCAATCTGGATTGTTTTGGTGTAAGATACAGAGTGTTGGAGATATCTGTAACAGTCCACCATGGACTCTGCACTTCCTGTTTTATTTTGTTATCTCTGGTGCTTCCTTAACTGTTTACGAAACCGTCCATTCACTCACTCATGATTCTCTATGCAGTGTGCATTAAAAAGCGAACTATATAGGGGAATGACTGATCGAGATTTTGGACACGACGCTGGAATTTTCTTCCTCCTGAAATACACAAATGCATTGCATTGTGGTATACGGGAGTAAAATGTAGGGTGCATCATGTAAATGAAACTGCTCACGACAACGTCTGTAGATCATCTTGAGTAACGGGTCATGATTTCTGGAAAGAGACACTGCAGATGAGTTTTTAAAATGTATTGTTGATGCCTTGAGCACCTCACGCCGAATGTGACATTTCTATGACCGATCCCGCTAACACTCTGCAGTTCACACCAAAACAATCCAGACTGATAAACAGTAATACAGGTAAGAGGATTAATATGTATTTTTGATTTTGGGGTGAACTGTCCCTTTGACATTAACATTTTTGTACAATATTAGATCTTTAGCTGTAAATCAGAGGAAAATAATCATTTAGATGTAATTCATTGTCAATACAGAGATCTGCAATACTCTATGCTGGAGAGGAAAAATATTTTTTCAGTGTTAGAACAGAAGAACATTTTTAAAACGGATAACTTTCTTTAGCTTTGTTGTTTCACACCTTTTCCAATAGATAAAATAATGGCGTAAGTCCCAATCAATAGTGAGGTAAACACACAAAACTCACCTTGCAGTTTACGGCGATGGAAACGGGGCGAACCCAACAGGTTGTTCTTGAAAGAATTGAGGCGGGTCCTCCAGTGGGCGGAGCTGCTGGCTGCCATGCCGCTTCCCCCTCCAGGACTGGAGGGCGGGGTCAGCGAGAGTGAGCCCACCCCTCCCCCTCCCTCCGCCCGCGAGGAGGACGAGGACGAGGAAGAGGAGGGCGGGGTGGAGGAGGGGTGGTGAGGGTGGTGGACAGGGGTGCCCAAAGGTGTGGGCAACGGAGAGCCCTGGGGAGTTACCTGCGGCACAGAGTGGGCAGAGTTTGGGTAGAAGCTCTTAGTCACTGACTTTAGGACAGAGGACGAGGGGAAGAAGAAACGAGGGATGGGTGACAGGAGCGGAGAGGGGGAGGGTGAGCGGGAGGATGGGTTGTGCAGAGGCAGGGATTTGATGGGCTGCAGATGGGGTCGGTCTGCCGGTCCTTTGGTGGGCAGGGTCTGGGTCTTTGGGTTGGGGGGAGCTTTAGGCTTGTCATGAGCCCGTGCTGAGCGAGGAGTGGTGGCGTTTCCCTGTTTGGGCTCCTTTGTGAGGGGGGTAGCGGTGGCAGAGGTGACGTCTGATTGGCTGAAAGTGAAGACGGGGCTTTGATAGGACTGGAGAGTGGGTTTGTGGGGTGGGGGGGGTGGGGTGGGAGAGATGGATAACAAGAAAGAGAGGGGATGGAACATGGAGAAAGGATGGAAATGAATATCATGCTTCATGACAAAAGAGTGCATCTTGTGAGCAGTGAAAGTGTTAAATGCCATATTACAAGTGCTAAAGCTTTCATTTTCGCCTTCTAGTCTTTGGCGCCATTTGTATCTTATGAGAGTGAGTGTGTAGTGGCAGCAGTGACAGGGTTAAAAATGCAGTGACAAAGGACAGTGGCAGTGAAGTTGTTACTGTTCAGTGTTTGCTGGCAGTTAAGGTTCAATAATTTACCACATATAGACAGTTTTAATGCAGTTTGGAAACACTGAGCAAATACGGAAAGCAAATTATCCCATAAACCCAAATTAATCATCTCATTTAAACATTCTATTGTACATAAAACTAGTTCATGCATGGTAAGGAAGAGAAGTGACATGAAGACAGGAGAAAAATGACACAAAAACCTCCTGCTGGGTGAGAAATTGAATCTGAGGAACTGCTGTTGTGGTGATGTGTAAGAATGACTAAGAAGCTTGATAAATGGATATTTTAGGGAATTGTGAAGTGTGGTTAGAAATTTTAAAGCATTTTAATGCCCGGGTGGGCCATACCATCAAAAACATGTTTTGTTATAATTATCACAGCATACCAAAATAGATCATTTACAATCTAATCAGCAAAACAATCCAAATTTGGCAAACAACCAACAAAAAATGATGTTTCACAGTATTTAAGATGAAATTCTTAGCAACATATTGGTAAAAAAAATAGTAATCTGGCCTTTAAGCCATATGAACTGTGGTACAACATGTTGATATAGGCATATTGCCACAAAATGTATGAAGTAAATATATTACTGAATTATTGCCTAATCCAAGATTTATGTCAGCAATACTTTAAATTATCAAACTTCAAATTGTTAACAGTACTATCAATAACCTGGCTTTGTTGTCCTTACTGTATGTCTATTTCCATATATGTACATTGAGAGCACAAAAAACAGAGTCACATTTCATAAATGTGTACGCACTTATTTGGCCTTTAAAGCTCAGTCTAATTGTGCTGATTCTAACTGTTATAATGGCCTAAATATGAGCACAACAAAGTGCCCCAGGATTGAGTCATAGCTCCAGCAAATGAGTTAGCATTTTAGCACTCCTGGAAGTCAACGGGTTTTTAAGTTAGATGCCTAAAATAAGTTCTGTTAACACAAACCGAGGAGACTTTCACTTTTTGTTCTTTTGCATTAAAAATGTCAATAAATATCCCACTTTTGAATAGAAGGCAGTTGCCATAAGGTAGTTCAATGACACTACAAAGCATCATCATGTCATGTGACCGTAGTGTAGTTAGTTTATAGCCTAATGTTAGCTTTTTAATTCTGAATTTCTGCTTCAAAATTATAAGTTTGTGAGGACAATCTTGCTGACTATAACATGTGAGTGTAACAGAGGCAGTTCACAATTGTTCAAATGTGTCTTAAAACAACAGTCAGGTCCCCATATAAACATTATACAGGCTGTCTGTCCCTTCTGTTTACCCACATTCCCCACTCCTCCTATGTCCTCCATGTCCCCACTTTGCTTCTCTGTGTAGGTGTGTGTGTCGTTCCTGACTTCACCGTCACCTGCTGGCAATCAGCTCATCACCACTGAGTATATCAACAGCAGCTCTTCTCCCACTCAGTGCCAGGTTGTTGTTTCAGTCTCAATGGTAGCTTTGTTCAGGGCTCTTCTCTAATAACTCTCCTAGTAGATACCACTTGTGTCCCTGCCTGCCAGCTCATTCCCTCTGCTTACTTTGCCACCATGCCCACCAGCCGTTCACTCACCTTGGTGATCTCCCACTTCAGTAATTTATCTACCTCCTGCTCTGCATTTAGGTTCACTTACAACAATTCTTATCAGTTTTTGCTTTCTGTAATCGTTCCTCCCATTAAGAGAGTCCCTGTTCTGTGTAAAAAATGCTGAAGTTTATCTTACATTAACATGGAGCTTCTTGGACTGTGTTTCATTGCTGAGCTGCAGTAGAGGGACAATAACACAAAGAGGGAATACTAAACTAAAAACATTGCCCATTCTAACAATAAAAACAGTGAGCGACTCATCAGGTTGTGGCGAGTGACTGCACCACACAGACACATACAGACATCATCTAATGATGTGTTTTTGCACTGTGCTCCACTAAAACATGTATTTACCAGAACAGACTGGACTAGGGCTGCTACTAAGGATTACATTCATCATGGATTACTCTGGTGACTATTTCTTTTGATGAACCAATTAGTTGTTTGGTCTGTAAAATGTAAGAAAAATGTGATCAAAGCCCAAGATAAAGTCCACACTAAACTGAAAACACTGTGAGTTTGGAGCTGCATTAGGAAGGGATCATCAGTGGCCAGCATAAACTGGTGGATAACAGCTTTCAAAGCTCATATGTTCACCTGACTATTGTTTTAAGAGGAACTGGGAAAATAAATTGAACTTTACAAGGTTACAGGGGAGAGAAAAATCATATAAATTAATGACAAAAATGCAGTTTTTTATAATGCATGCTTGCATCATATTCAAAGATAGTGCAGGTAATAAAAGCAGCACATTGTTTGTGTGCAGTTTGTTAAAAGTTGGCCATCAGGCCCTTACCCTGGGACTGCTAAGAGGGCTGGAGGACAGACCAGTTGAGGCTCCGCTGACTGAGCGAGACCTGTCGCAGAGACCAACAGGAGTATAACCAACAAGAAACCGTGTGCGACGAATGTAGTTTTGGTGTGCAATATTTAGTGTGTTCTGCATATGTGTAAGCACAATATAGTGTACCTCTGGCTGTGTGCAGCTGTGTCCAGGGCCCTGCGAGGCGGGGTGGGTGACCCCTGTTCGGTGACACTCAGCACCTCCAGGCTTTTCCTCTCGGGGCGACAACGGCCGTGGCGCGTCAGCATAGGAGAGTCAACACGCTTTCGAGGAGGGTCTGCTGTTAAACACCAACATACAGGTGCGAGGATTCACCAACATCAGTTCAAAGCTTATGTTATAGCTACATGTTTTAAACAGCGTTACATATGATGAGGTGCTACCATAAAGAAACAGGACCACTCCCAAAAAGATTTCTTTCTCCTGAAAATATTGTGTAATGAATAGTTTTGATGCAAACATTATTTACTTCATAATGAATCTGTATAGTATTTAATTTGTATTGTGTTTTTTTCTCCTGTAATTAATTACAAATATTTCTGTATCTTTTTATTGCTTTTTTATTGCTATTATTTTTTATCTATACCTTTTTTAACCATTATTATTTTTATTTAATTATGTATGAATTGGGGTTTTTTTTTACACTTTGATAAATGTGCCTTAAATTGCCCTGACACACAGTATGTAACATATGTAGCTACTGTGGAGGCGGAATCACAGGGATATACATGTATCCTCTTGTGTGAATGTATTTTGTTTATTCCTTACATTTTTTTTGTTTTTTCTATATTTTAATTTTCTGTTTTTTTGTTGAATAATTTGTTCTTTAATATACTTTTACCATCTTATCCTCTTTCATAATATCTACATGTAACTCATGAAACTGTATTTTAGTTTTTTACAGTTTTTTTTCTTATGGACACCATAAAAAGCATGATTGGAAAAAAAAAAAGTCTTCGTCCTGGAAGCGGTATTAAAATGTTTCTCAAACCAAAAAACATTTATCTTATAAACTCTACTGCTTCCTGTTAGTAAGACATGCTGCTGTGTCTTCATCACCCTGCTCCCTGTTGTCACTCTGTCACTATGCATTAATTCTATTTATTTATTTTTTTTGCGTTATGTTGAAAGTGATTTTTTCCACAGGCCTTTGGCTCACTGCACCATCTGTGACTGTGATAAACTTAGCTGGATTTGCACAGACAGAATAGCTGCCCTCTCTCAATCTTGTCCCACAGAGATATCTCGCAGATGTCCTGTGAAGTCTGGTTTGATTATCGTACAAGGCTATTATGAATTACTGTTGGTAAAATGTTGCATGTAGTTCCAGTTAAATACCATCATTTTCTATAACTTTCAGACAAGACTGGAAAGGTTTTTTGCTTACAAAGCCATAATCCCAAAATCCTGGCAGAGGTAATAGGTCCCTGTGTTTAGCACCAGATTTACAGACCGGTACAATCTCAGAATTTGGGGCTGGGAGAAGCGGCTCCCTCCCGTGAGTGGATCCCTCCTGCCCCCTAAAGACTGACCTACGTCATTGCGCGGAGGCAAGTCCTCATCCTCATAGCTGGGGTAGCGCTCTTTTCTGTCCAGCAGTAGGTAATAGATCATCTTCTCCTGGTTTTCCCTGAGACAAACAGAGAGAGAATGACACTCATCAGATGAGTTGTCAAAATTTGGGAATATTTAGAACAATGCAGAAAGGAGTCATTTGATTAGAGTACGTTACCCTGCTAAGAAAGATTTGCAGGTTGTGGCACCACACACACACACACACACACACACACACACACACACACACACACACATCTTCAGATGATGATGAGTTTGTCCACTGCTCCCTACTACAACATATATTAGTCATATATATAAACATATATAGACTGGACTATGGCCGCATCTTCTGATTACATTCACTGCGGATTAATCTGTTGATTATTTCATTTCTATTTTAATTGAATTCTGAAGTTTTTTTTTTCTTGAAGTTCTTTGGTCTATAAAATGTCAGAAAGTTTTGAATAATGTGATCACTGTTTCCCAAAGCTCAAGATAATGTCCACAAATGTCTTGTTTTGTCCATAATCCAAATATGTTCTGTTTACTGCCAAAGAGGATGAAAGAAACCAGAAAATATTCGCAAATAATAAGCTGGAATCACAGATTTTATTGGCTTTTTTGTCTGTTTTTTGAGTTATGATGTATAAATCGCTGCAGAACTTAAAATGGGCACCTAAACACATACTGACTCCTTTCAATACCATCTTCACTACTGTATGTTCAGGAGCTGAATCCTCCAAAGGCTGCAGTAAACTGAATATGTCATAATAACAAACTCAGACGTTTTTGTTTTTTTTTTAGCAAAAACCAGCACGTCATTCGAAGTCCTCAGTACTACTTTGTTGTGACAAGGAGCACCTGACTGCATTACGCCTTTGATATTTGCAAGGCTAGATCACACAGATTTAGTCGATCCACCATCTTGCATGCGTTAACCCTGTGGTGAGTGACTCAGAACAGGAGTTTTACATCGTGGCACGATGGAGAGAAAGCCATATCCTCTCACTGCTTTCAGACGGCACTCAAAATGTCTGTCCACAATACACAGGGGTCAATAAAAATAGGATGCTGAAACTCATTAAGTGCATGACTGAGTGACCAAAATAAACACTAACTCCTGTACACGGCCCTAAACAACAGTCCTGAAATAAATGCATTTGTACAACATATAATATAATATGATTTCTATATGATTCAGTTTTCAGTTCATATCGTCTCATAGCGTGTTTATTGCATAGCTATTTCATTGCATTATTTGTAAGTATTTCTATCTTCTCTGTGACTCTGTGCACTGTGAAACACAGTCATGCTAGGAGTTGAGAAAGTACTTACTCTTCGCATTGCAAATCACGCGTGAGCTTGCCTCGGTCTCGGAAACAACCCAGCGAGTGCATGCTGTCCAACACATCTGGGTCCAGCTCAGTCAGGGACAAGATTCGCCTCACACACACTCGCCTGGGAGGAGGCTGCTCGGGACATGGCTCATTACGACCACCCCTGGGAGCCACACACACACACACACAACAACAATGAAATACAACACAATGAAACACACATGGATGACACAGATAGACTGTACATGATTACTATGCAGCATCACTTTAAATTAGTATTCCATTCAGCAGTCAAGTATGTAAAAATGAACGTATACTCACAGATACCAGGCGTGTTTCTGGATGGCCTCTAGCTGCAAAGGGTGACAGGGCAGATGGGGCCATTAGTGTCTACAGTCTGTTAACAGCCAGATGGCCGCAGAGCTGCGCAGTATAAACACTTCGCACCAGACACTTTTCTTAGCACGCACGACACAGTTCTGAATATTGCACATTAAAATAACATTTTTTTTGCGATGTTTCTGTGTTTTTGTGAAAATAATAGAAAGTTGTGTATCATTATGTGTGCTGAAGAAATGTCATTGAACCAGTAATTAACGTTATTCTGGCAGTTAACACTGAAATTGTCCCAAATACATGAAAAACTTCTCCACATGTGACATTAAAGGGGCTTCATGTGATAGTCAGAGCATTAATATGGCCGAAAACAACTATTTGCTATGATAAAGTTGAGTAATGCTGCTCTGAGCAGAGGATGGAGCCACACTCCCTCTGTGTGTTATAATGCGAGCTTCTCTGTTCTTTGTTGTGGTGTGCCATACATGCATGTTAGTGCATGTGAGTCCCCGTGTGTGTATCCAATTGCTTAGCAGACCCATTTTACCATCAAGATTTGATCTATTTGGTCTGATAACATTTAGAGAGTCTACAGGAGAAATCATAATATCTAAATCCAAATTAGCAGAGGGCTAAAGTGGAAGTTAGCTGCTGGGCTGGCAAAAGTCTCTAGTGCGCTTGCTCTAAGGACCCAACGATGGAGAAGATCCGGGTAATTTCATACTGGGGAAGTTAAACTTTTTCTCAGCGTCCTGTGTCACTGAGGAACTTTGATAGAGATGAACAGTCTCCAACACTGTATCCAGTTCTCTTTAGACATCCATGGACCCACGGCAATAAAATTCACCGTTGCATAGTGTAAGTGCGTGCGGATTCTCTTAGCATTGCAGTTGTCTTTTCTTAAGTCCTCATGAATTTTCCCTCACACCTTTCACAAAAGTGTTTAAAAAAAGGCATATGCTGACTATTCGACCGTAGCCCAGGTGTTTAGTCTGCATTCCAATCCCCCGTGTACAAGCACTCTCTCATACCGTGAGCCTCTTTTCAGGGTTGACCTCAATCATGCCCTTGAGCAGGGACTGGCAGTCCGGGGGGATGAAGTGGGGCATGTGGAACACCCCGCTCTTCACCTTCTCCAGGAGCTGGCGTAAATTGTCATGGTCAAAGGGCAGGGCACCCTGTAGGAGAGCAAGAGAGTGAGGAGGGGGAGGAAAAACAGCCATGATGAAAAATAAACTTGGCTTGAAAAGGGGGAATTAAGACCTGCAAATGCATGAAGGGGAATTGATAAAAGACCCAAACTGTAATTGTGAAAACAGGAATGAAAGACTTACCACCAGTAGAGCAAAAAGGATGACCCCACAGCTCCACACATCTGCTCTCCGCCCATCATATTTCTCCCCCTGCCGAAGACACAATCCGCAACAATAACACACTGACTATACAAAAACACAAATGAGCCACGCTGATTGATTAAATTCCCTTAGATACTTTCATTTTATTCAAGTCTTATCCAAGAAACACTTGATAAACACTGTAATCCATTCTAATCCAGCTCTTAGTCAATCTCAGTCCAAAACACAGTGAAACCATAATTTTTAATTGATAAAACTGAATAATATCCTGTAGTGCCTGCATTAATCACTATAGATGAATGTGCTTTCTCAAAAACAGACTGGTGTCAGACTGTATATCCCAGTAAAGGATCTTAAAATCATTTTTATGACTTTGAAACAATTAGTGATATCTTGGTGTTTAGCTCAAGTAACGATGTATTTGCCACTAAATGAATAATTAATTGACATCATTTGCTCATTGATATTTCAGGTACCAACATTTGAAGAGCACTTACCCGTATAACTTCAGGACAAGCATAATGTGGGGATCTATAAATGAAAAAAATGAAAGAAACATCACTATCCATACAATTCTGGAAGATTTAGCAGTAATAGTTGTTATAGTCAAACTTGATGCTGTTTAAAGTCTAGTTTCTGTGGCAACTAATGCACTTTTTATCGTGAAGAAACATATGTAATATGCATAGATTTACATTATTCTTGAAATGCAAAATATGAGCCTTTTTTATGTGTGTGCACATTATTCATGAATGCACTCACGGATTCCGTACTCACCCACAGCTGGTCTCTAACAGACTGTCTCCCACCTGTAGGGAGGCCATGCCAAAGTCTGCGATACGGATGTTATTCTTTTCATCCAGGAGCAAGTTCTCAGGCTTCAGGTCTCTGTGACTGCACAAATAAAACACATACTGTGAGACAAAGCTGGTGCTTCAGCTTAATTTACACCTAAGGTCACGTGTAGGATTTGCAGGGATATATTGGCAGATATGAAATATGATATAATAAGTATACTTTAGTGTATAATCACAAGAAAATAAGAATTGTGTTTTCATTACCTTAAAGTTTATATCTGTGAGTTTATATTTGTGAAAGATATATATTGT
The DNA here is from genome assembly GCF_008729295.1 of Plectropomus leopardus. Classification (NCBI taxonomy): domain Eukaryota; kingdom Metazoa; phylum Chordata; class Actinopteri; order Perciformes; family Serranidae; genus Plectropomus; species Plectropomus leopardus. The sequence goes on along the minus strand of NC_056481.1, from coordinate 15,832,750 downwards.
TTATGTCTACATAAGGAGTGGGTCCTCGTTGGCGGGGTCCGTTACATTGCACCGCTGTGTTTCTACAATAGCCCAGAACAGACAAACCAAACACCGGCTCTAGATTTTTCCATTGGCCACCATAGTTAGCCGCCCCTTTGCGACATGCTCAACACCATTGAAAAAACACTGATGTCTAATATGAAACCGCTTTATTCAGTGTTTTGCTGGTTTAAATCGCAAAGTGTGTTTGTTTTAGAGAGGAAAAGACCTCAGTGTATAATTCAGCTCTCAGTAACAACCTCCTGAATGTCTGGATCTCAAGTTATCACAGAAAAATGGTGAGCCCAATAATAGGTGCTGGGCTAGCGGCACATATGTGAGGAGCCGAACAGCATCAGGAAACACTGATGTTTTCATATGAAATGGCTTCATACAGTGTTTTTACTGGTTTAAATCATCTGATGTGTTTGTTTTGGAGATGAAGAGACCTCTGCGAATAATTTGGGTCCTGGTACAAACATCCTGAACAATGAACACTGAGTGTATCCTAACCAGGAGTTAATGCTTGGTGCATGGGAGAACTTTCAGCTTGCTGCAATGTATGATCTTAACCACTAGATGCCGCTAAATCGTATGCACTGCTAATTTAACTGTGGCTTTAATATTGGTTAATGCGACACAACAAGTTTTGCTACTCGTTACTTGACACACTGTCACAAAAAGGCAATTAGTCCACATAAAAAGTGAGGACGTGCCTGCAAACATCAAGTCAGTATTGAAGAGGAGTGTTTAGGATACATTTTGATGTTACTGACTAAGGCAGCTTGTGACTTATTCTGCCATGACACATCAAATTCGCATCGATTCTTCATTGTTTAAAGAGTTTAATTTAAGAACCACTGCTCTCTGCAAAAACCAACCAGATGGAATGACTGTGGCAGAAATCCAAAGCCGAGATGATCTGCCTGAAGAACTTCCTGGCCTCTTTCGGAGTCAGCCGGCCCTTCTTTACCAGGTAGTCAAAAAGCTCTCCTCCTGACACATGCTCCAACACCAGGTACCTGTCCACACACGGGGACAACAGTGTGATTGAAAACGTTTACCTAAATTGAGAAAAGGCCAGTCTTAAAAGTGTGAGATATTAATTTAGGATGTTGGATTCTAGCATTGCAATACTGAGATTTTGTAATTTCTTTTTAGTATGTTGTCACTTTCAACCTGCCTGTCTACTCTGACAGCTGCTTTACATCAGCGTTAAAGCATTTTGGCAAGTATTTTCCCTCAAGATAGATCAAAAACTTTTCAGAATAATTGCAGGAGATGGAGTGAAAGTGAGAATTAGAATGATGAGAGCAGATTAATATAGTTCTTAGAGTAATATTTATACCCATCCTGCTCCAAAGTTCAGTATTCAGCACCAAAGAAAGAGAGCATGCAGACTGCACTCAGCCCGACTATGAGGCTCTTTTGAATGCAGAGGGAACTCACAGGTATTTGTTATTCTCGTAAACATCATGCAGCTTCAACACATGCGGATGCTCAATCAGTTTCAGAATGGCAATCTCCCTTTCAACCTGGTTAAAGAGAAGAAACAGATGTACGGAAAAAGAGATGAAGATAGTAAAGCAGAGCACACAAGCCACTCAGTCATTTCTGAAGCAACAGAACGGGGATTAATATCTGAACTAATACAGAAGTTATATATAGAGAATATGGAGCAGTTTGTGTACAGCATAGCACATCTTGCTATGTACAAAATTAGCATTATCGTGACTGCAACAACCGCGACGCGTCACACTGTACCTTCATCAGGACTGACTCAGACAGCTTCTCTCTGTTGACTATTTTGATCGCTACCTTCTGACCCGTAATACAATGGACCCCGAGCTTGACCAGTCCTGAAAGACGCAATGAATGAGACAAAAATAAGAGACAGACAGGCATGACAGAGGCATCTACAACAGTGGCTCTCAACAACAGGGGGTCCTGAGAAAATGAGGATTAGTTTATTTTCACAATTTCAAAGTCCGTTATTATTCTCATTTTCAGGGTCATACTTGTATTTTGTGTTTTTACAAAAAACACAGTATTTTTCTTATGTTGTCTGCCTGGATGTATCTGTATTCACCCTCTTTTCACCCTCGTATAACTGTGACATCACAAATTCACAGAAATCCAGATGGCTCATTTAAAGGCACCAGTTTCTGAATACGGACTGTTTACATTTCTCAGTAGAGTATTTTGATACTTTCACAGTATTTATATAGCCCTTCTAAATGTTTAATATTAAATAAGACATGGAACTCTGACTTTTTACAATATGGGACCTTTAATTCATTATAAAAGGGAGCTCAATGTAAGTAAGAGTCATAAATGTTACTATTTCTTCTCAACTGTAATTTTTATTTTTATTAATCTATCCTTTATTTTCTAGATTATTGATTAATTATTTTGTCAACAAAATGTCATAAAGTATTATATATATTAAAATATTTCTGAGCCTATGTCAGGGTTGGAAATTAAACCAGCCACAAACAAGATGCTGGTAAAATATGCAAGTGGCTACTAGATTTGCTCTTCTTACCAGAAAAAAGAAACAACAACAAAAAACAAATGGCAATCTACTGAGTGGCTGGTAAATTTTGGAATCCACCTGCCACTGTGTTCATTTCCAACCCTGAAGGTGTCGTCTTTAAATGGTATGCTTTATCTGACCAACAGTCCAAAAATCCAGATCAGTTCAATTTATTATCATGTATGAAAAAGATATCCATTAAAATATCTTACAAAACTGAACCAGATTTAAAAATATCAAAAATTATACTATTTATCATGACCAGAAACTGTGAAATATTGTTATTTTGAGTGAAGGGAGGGTCATGCATGTTCAAGAAAAACATTTGTAGCTATGGAGAGGGTCATGATATATCGAAAAAAACAAAACATATCACACCCCAGAACCCCCTCCCTCTCTGATAAATACAGTACAGTCCCTAATGAACATCTTGTTGTGGCTCTAGATTGAAGCTACAGAATACTAATCTTAATCATATCATTCAACTAAAATCTTTTCCGATGAGGGTCCCTGACTGAAATCTTGTAAAAATGGGGCTCCATGACCTCATGTGTATCAAATGTAGGGGTCCTTGACATGACAAAGGTTGACAGATCTACATGATACATTTCCACATGAAACGGGCTAATAGTTTAAAATCCAGTTTGGTGTACTCACCTGTCTGTCCCTTCCCCAGAGTTTTTTCCAGTCGGTAGGGCCCAACATATTGAGCTGACTGACTCAGAGACAGTTCCTTACTCATACTGCTCTTACTGAAGGCTAATACACTACTACTACTACTACTACTACTACTACTACTGCACAGTTGTTATTGCAATTACTGTGATATTATACAGCTTATACAGTTATTGTGGAATATAAGATGGTGCTGAACTTAGAAGGAGGACTGCCTTTTTATTTCAGTGACAACACTGAAGGTGTAAAAAAAAAAAAGCACTGGTGCTGATTTACAACATCTGGATGATAAATAAACATTCTTCACCTAAACCTGGTTAATACACTAAATATTTATGTTCTGAAGCGCATTAAACATGTATAACGTTGTTATTTAACAAAAAAAACAACAACAGCTTGCTAGTGATGGATTAAAGCAGAGAAACTGAGATGACAGCAAGTTACTAGGTGGTTTTATGCGTTAAATACTGACCCTAAAGATAAACATGACAAGCTAGGCTAACTAAACTCCTGTACATTAGCTTATTTGTACGTGTATGACGTTAACTATATATGACGGTTAGTAAGAAAATTATCGCGGAGTAACGTTATATAGCAAAGTGTTTTCACGCCTGCTGCAAAGATTTATGTCCTTTGCTGGTTGTGTCCACCGACAAAACGTCAAATACGTCAAGTGGATGTTAGCACTGGAAATTAAATCAGTTTTATTCTCTCTGTCAGGCCTGTTTTACAGGTGCAACAACATGCTATTTTAGCCTCGCCGCCGCTCTCCCACACAGCAGCGAGGCTAGCTTTAGCTTCAACGCCTGGACCAACGGCCGTCTCGCTCGCGCCGCCTGTCAAAAAAACCGACACCTCCTGAAGTTTCTGGGCATCGCCAAACGGTAAGATTCATCACACGGCCGCCGCATTCTCGCAATATTTCGAGGTGAAACGCGTATTCTTAGCAAAACAACCATCTTTAGCGTAGACCTCCCCCTCCCTGTCTCTCCCCGTCTCTCTACATCCCTGCAAGTAGCGGATCACAGCATCTTCTCCTCCTCTCTCCTTTGGCGTGTCCTCCTCCCTCACCGGCGGATACACAGGTAAAAAAAAACACAGATATCCGCAGATCAGCCCGCACTATTATCGACTGCCTGATTCCCCTCCTCACTTCTGATAATAGTTCACGCAGGGTAAAGGCCCCCTGTATTATACTCCCTTCGGTTTTCTTGCCGTAAATCGATATTTTCTCTCTCCTCTTCCTTCCTTCGTCTCACTCGCATCAGCATCCGGGTCCCACTCTCTCTCCATCCACTCTCCTCTCGCCTCTCCTCCTCCGCCCTCCTCCTCCTGCTCCTGCTGATCATCTTCCTCAAAATACGCTTATCTCTGCATTCACCTCAACACTGTGGCCACAGTGTGGGCCCCGAGAGCTGCTGCGGACACCCCCCTCTCTGTTTTTATGGGAGACATTTGTAAACATGGCCAGAGGCAGCGGATGGGACGCTGCTTGACACAGAGGATGCCTCTGGCCTTTTGGAGCCACTGGTTCCCACAGGTGTAATTTATCTTTAGTTAGATTCAATTTAAGGTGCAGCTGGGGAAACTGGGAGCACGCAGCCGTGAAAGAATCATTTGGATCTTTTACCTTAGTGGCAGTAGCAGATAAAAACACAAAATGCACCGTAATTGATGTGTGGAAGTTACTTAAATTAACCCAAATACTTTGCTTAATCCTTTGAAACCTGAGCAAATTGGCTTCAATTCTTTCATAAGCATGGGGAAAAAGCAACGAGCAACTTAAAAATGGCCAAAGAAATAGCAAGAAATAGTAAAAAGTCAAAAAGATTGCATAAATAAACAAGAAAATGACCAAGAAAATGAAAAAGCATATTTTCATTCAGTCCATTTTCCTTTTGTAATATACATTTTAAAGATGATATTTTTAACAAACAGATTTAAAGGTATCCTTTTCTCTTTATTTGTTTGTTTGTTTGTTTTTAAAATAATATGTAATAACCCCAAAGCTATTTTAGGGTATTTTATAGTCACTTTTTTATTTATTTATTTATTTTCATTCGCAGCACCGTTGTTGCAAAGTTGCCCACTGCATTTCCCCCCATGCATTCAAAAAAATAAACTTAATAAGAAATGACCCAGAAATTAGCAAGGAATTGAATGACCTCAAGAAAGTGTTAAAAAAAGTAAATATATATGTTTTTCTGTAACATAATTTTATGTATATAATTAACAGTATTATGAATATTGTTTCTGGACGAAGTTGCTCATTATGTTTTTTCCCTGTGTTAAACCAGTTTCCTCAAGTTTTAAAGGTTTAAATGCTGGTTAAAGGTGTCTGAACGTTGCACAAGAAAACCAATCTCAATCCAGATGTTTAAGAGATACGTAGCTATCATTTTGAGGTATTTGCAGTACTTTTCAAATTAGTATTTTGCACATAAAACGCACAATCAACCCATAGTACATGTATGTAACCTATTGTTATATAGATTAAACTACCCAGCAGTGTGTAATATATTTTAAATTTGCTCCACCTTGACCAGCTATTACATAAACACATGGGCATTCATATGCAATGCATTCATAATAATGAAACAGTAATACAATGAATATTGCACTGTGAAAGGAACCATTTGAGTAGCTTTATTTCTGTACATTTTACTGATAAAATTCTAGGTTTTCTTGTGGGAAGGGCTTTTACTTGAAATGTAGTAGCCTATTTTTGCATTCTGTGTTGATTGAGGGGGTTAATCTAATAAAAGACACATTTTTTCATGTGTGCAGCAAAAGCCAAAGCTGTGCTGTGCTGTAAAATCATAATTGACTTTTTTCATAGCAGACATTTTGTCGTTTCTTAGCAGAAAAGGCACAGGTGACTTTTATAACATTAATGATTTCTGCAGTCAACTGAGCCATCGTTAATGTTATTACTTTCACGTGTGCTTTTCATGCTATGACAAGTCAAAATGTCTGCTGTAAAAAAACATAGTTTAAAGCACATATTTTGCATAGGATGTCTCAGCTCTATTCATTTATTAATAGTTTGTGTTTTTGTAAATTAAATACCTTATGACACAAGATGATACCTCATAGCAGCAATGTCCCGGAAAGTCTCACCAGCAGGCAAGGCTCGTGGGACATTTAAATCTAATTTTTTTTTAAAAATCTGACCATTACACCTAATCATCCAGAGAGGAAATGGAAAATTGTTGGGTGCTGATTTAAACGAATCAAGCAGGGATGACAGTTTTATTTTTTAAAAAAAGAGTAAGTAGGACATTTGAATGTATCATCTGTAAAGTGCCTTGAAAAATCTCTAAAATCTCAATTTGAAATGTTGTGTGTGGGCGGATAATTCCCCAAAGCCCATCTTCATCTGCGCCTAGCTGGTTGATTTACACGCAGCCAGAAGGATTTGTATCCAACTACGGAGCAGAAATAGAAACGGGAAAAACATGCTCATCCTAATATTCTCTGGTTTGTTTGGATGGGACACACATATGAGATCAAGGTACCATCAGCGCAATAATTTTGTGAATCAGTGAATGATATAGTCCATCTACCCTGATGGAAGATAAACAACATTTAAGACAGATACACTCTGAAAAAAAAAATTCTTTGTTTGGTTTTCCCACAAGCGGAAGTTGAAATAAAAGAAGTGAGGCACCAAGGGAGTCCGAGAAGCAAAGCTGCATGGGGGAAGAAAAAGTAGGACGAAATGTCTCAGTCTGCAGCTGTTTTGAGGACATAATAAAGTTTGCCTTATCCATAAACCTTCAATGTACATATACACTTAAGTTTTCTTTTAAAACTGAATATCTGACAACTAACTGTGCTCCTTCATGTTGAATTCTGTCTCCCCAGAGCTCAATCCTGAACCTCTCCGTCAGCCAAAAGCACCAGGTTCTGCTCTACACAGGAGATTATTTTGCAGCATCCGGTTAGTGAGTCAATTCCTTTTTTCCTCCTATCTCAACTAAAAACAAGGAACTCCAGAAAAAAACTACTCTTCCAGGTTCTTTTTTCGGATTCCCATAATCCTCACACTCATTGCAAGAGCTCAGAATGGAAAAGTGACATTAGACTGCTCAGTGCAAGCACTAATGTGAGGATTAAGCAGAGATTAACAAGCTCTTCTTGATTCCATTAAGAGTGGCTATTCCACACTGAAGCTTTTGCTCAGCCAGCAGAGAGATTTCAGCAGCCAGCACATCTAATAGTTTATAACAAAAAATATGGCAGACATACTAACATCTGTGATAACCAAGAAAAATACATACTGTGTGTGGTAAATGGACAAGCTTTGTGTTTATTGCATTTTGGATCTTGTGCATAAAAATGTTACAGTGCACATGTAATCTGTGTTATTGTAGAGTTCATATTGAGATTAAAACATTTCTGAATGAAAAAAAAGTTTCACATTGACAGAGGAATACAGTATCACAAGCTCAGTGCCATCGCCCCCCTCTTCAGTTTTACAGGTGGTTCAGTCCAGTGCAATAGGCATCGAAGGGAATGCTGGGAAAGTGGAGGTCTTTGATAAAGTGAAGCTGTGGTTTAAAAAAATAAAAACAATCAGATGGTTCATGTTATTATAATTCAACTCATCCACAGACAATACAATAAAATTTGGCTTCAAATGTATATTCACCCTAAAACACACAAACACAACATGGAAAATAAAAGCTCAAACACTCCTTCATAAAGCTAGTATATTTTATAAATGGAGCAACTTATAATTTTCACATCGCCATTTCACAGTATCCATTCGTTTTCAGTTTTCTGTTATGACCTGATTTTCCCGAGTTATATGAGGCTGATAGTATTTTTTATTCATGGTCTGCCTCTGAGTAAAATCATCCTCCATAAGCTTTAGCATTCAACCTAATGAATTCACTGGTGGCTTTTCTGGGTATCTGCTTGTGAAAATTATGTAATAAAATTAGGGATGCAACAACAGGACACTGATATCAGCTGATGCTGACTCAAATAACTGGATCAGGTACAGTGACAATGGGCTGATCTATTAGATTGAATTCTGTGTTTATAGCTACTGTATTGCTTTATACTGGTATTAATTTCCTATTTTCCTGACTGTTTAGACTTTTGCTTCCCGTCTGCTTTAAATATTTAGTATTTAGTATTTTAGTGTTTTATTTAATTTGTTTTACTGGTTTAAATCAATGAGTCTGTTTGTTTTGGAGAGAAAGAGACCTCTGTGGATAATTTGGATAGGCACACATTAGCAGGTGCTAGGCTAGCGGCCCATCTAAGACATGCCGAACAGCATCAGATACACACTGACTTGGAACCTGAAGATGCTTTATTCAGTGGTTTTACCTGCTTTGTTTTGGAGAGGAGGAGACCTCTCCTCATTAGATGCTAAATCTTATTGCTCCTTTAAACACTGGTATCAGATTGGTACTCTGTATTGGTTGATACCCAAAGCTGAGGCATCTGTTTCAGGACTGGAAAAGTCCAATTGACGCATCCCTAAACAAAATGGCAAAAAAAAAACCACAGAAAAATCCCAGAGAAGTAGCACCCCACTATACGAACAGACAGTGAGTGCCTGATGAACTGTTTTGTTGCTCTAAAAGATAGTTACTGTGGTTTACAAGCACTTATTGTGTGAGACCACAGGACTTTTGACTAATTATTCAGGAAAAATCAATAATAGTGGTTTGTTGTTATTTATGGGAACTTACATTTTTATTAAGATGTACTTCCTTATGTATCATGATCCCTCAGACAGGGTTTTTATACAGGCCTGGAAGGCATCTATCAGATCTTTACAGTCCTCCGCTCCCTTCTCTCTGACACTGAAACACAAAGCAACACATTTAACAGTCACATGAAGCTGGGTTATCCTCTTTGGCAAATAACATTATTTTGTGCCAATATGCATGACGTAAATGTGGAGACATGTAAAAGAACACATAAGAAGTTACCTGAAACTGCAGAGTACATAAATCTCTAAATTTAGCCTCCACATGCATCAAAGAGATTATTACAGTGAGCCTGATAATCAAGTGTTTCAGCTCAAACCCGTACAGCTGCTTTTATCTGCATGTGCTGAAGTACGGGAAGAAGATTGAGTAATCTGTGCAGCAGCTCCGCGAACACTAATCACAGCTGCACGTGGACACACACCAAACGTCTGTCGCTCCTTCATGTAACATGAACCAGCAGCCTGGTATGTGCCGATCCTCTGCAATAGGTCATACTTGTTGAAGCCTATTTTAAACCTCAGGTCTATTTGTGCTTCTCAAGACATTCGTGTTACTGTGAGGACGATGTAAATGTCATGACACTTTGTCCTGTGATGTAGAGGGGATTCAATGAAAGTTGAGAACAAGTATTACTACATTCACTTTAATTAGACTTAATGATCACCCCCATGGGCGCTTTTACAAGTTGAGATGTTAATATGAATCCACTGGATGTCATGCATATAACTCAGAAATGATGAATGGCCGACAGGATGTTATAAAAAGTATTTCGCTGGAACCCAAACACGGTTAATAAATCTTCCTTGAACTTAAACAGAGACACTCTGCACAGGCACTTACACATCAAAAATGGTCACACTGGCTAGAGAAAATGTAGTGTATCCATATTTGTTTAAATACCATTTTCAATATCTATAATTAATCTATAATTACACATAATTCCAGACAGAACTCACCATTTATCAACGTCCTCTTTGATAACCTGGCACGGTGCTGGCACAGCTTCATTAGAGTCTGGCATTTTGATAGTGGAGAGCTGGAGTTTGTGGTGGTTCACTGCTACAGGAGCTGCAGTCAAGTATGGTTACAGATTAGTTACAGAGATGGAGGGAAAGACATGAAGGGAGGGGGGGACAGTGACTGTGTGGTGACCACTGAAGAAATGTATCACATGCAAGAGAGTACTCAGTCTGATTTGAAATTCTTAGTTTAATTTACTGTATAGTCTTTCTATTTATTCTATGATTAAATGTCCTATAGTGTGAAAAGTCAGATTTCAATGTTTTGTTTTATATAAATCAGGAACAGGTTTTATACAAATACTGTGAAAGTATCAAAACACTCAAACCACAAAGAAATGCAAACAGTATTCAGATACCATGCCCTTAAATGAGCTGTCAGGATTTCTGAGTATTTGTGATGTCACAACTAAAGGAGTTTCAGACAGAGGGTGAATACAGGTATATTCAGGCAGACAGTGAAATAATATGTTTTTTGAACATTTAAGCTAGTAAACATGTACTAGTAGAAACACAGAATACATGTATGAACCTGAAATGAACATAATGTGAGACCTTTAAGTAAGTTCTGTGTCTTTGCTTCCTTATCTGATATTCTTTCCCATTAATGAACATCAACCTGTAAAATAAAATAAAATAAGACAATCCTTCATTAGTCCCACAATATGGAAATTTGCAGGTAATCCTGAATGCTTTCATCCCTGTTCTTTGTTTTACGTGTTTCTAATAAATATGCAGATAGCTGACCTTTTCAGTGAAGCGTTATGCATTACAAAGACCTCATAATGCATCTAAAAAACTCACTACAGGAGAGGCCCTTTTCCTCAAAAGACACTGGAGAGCCTTGCTTTGTTTGACAGCATTTTGTTGGCTTAAGAGGCTGAGAGTTGTAGCAGTTGTTTAACCAATAAAATGTCGAGTTTGCAATGAACGTGCCTTTAGAAGTCATGCAACTAACATGCTGAGAGAAAAACAAAAGAATTTCAAGGTTTTTAAAGATGAAAATAAAAACAAGTGGATAGCATTATTGAGGTTAATCCCTACAGGGAGCATACATTTCTTTCTTACTTTGAACATCCAGCTGATCTTGTCATGATTATGTTGCACTTAAGTATATATTTAAGTAGTCTGAGGTTTATTAAACAATGTAACTTTTCATCACACGTTTTTCATCAGCCACTCACAAGCACACAGGCTATACTAGTTCATTTACAAGCATGTGTCTTTTTACTAAAGACAAAAACAAAAAGGAATACAACTGCCCATTGCTAATTATCAAAATGTATTGTGCTTCTAATGATCCTCTCCCAAAATTTGACATAGTACAACAAAAACATACCCCTTCATCTCCCTCTTACAACAATAGCATCTGGATCATGGTTTTAAACACATTCTCTTTATTCTGGATGGGTAAAAAAGGATAGAAATGATTCATCCACAAAGCAATAAAATAAAATCCAGTTTTCTTCCATCAGAATTAATACCATCAACTCAGAAAATATATTAAAAAATAGGTATTGTTTGCTTCTTAAACAAAATAATGACCTTAAAGTAAAGTGAAAAATGTAAAACTGTGTAAATTTGAGACAAAAATGACTATTGATTATTGATTATATGATTATTTAATGGTAGTGACAGTAAATCAGAACAATAACAACATGTATTATATCCCATTTAAAACATGTATTGTCAGATATGCCACTGCATCACTTAATTCTCTACAATTACTGCTCATTCATAATGATTCAAGGGAAAAGTGAAGTCTTTTTGTTACATTTTGCTTTTTTAGTGCTTACTTATTATATTGCTTATATCCTGATCTGTGTGGATTTTTTTTGTTTTTTACTGATATGTACTTATTATATGGCGTTGTGCTTTTTTACTCATGCTTCCTGTTTGCACCATCCCTTGGCTGCTGTAGTGTTGTAAATTTCCATGCTGTGGGATGCATAAAAGATTATCTTATCTTATCTTATCTTATCTTATCTTATCTTAAGTGTTTTGAATATTTTCGTCAAGGTACCGCAAGATGTCTCTACTGTGCATGATATCAATATTATCTGAGAAAACATGCTTTCCCAAAATATAGGAGATAATTTGTCTACTATGTTTTTGCAAAAATGACAGTATACCTTAAAGAGTGCAAAAGCTGAAATAGAATAAAATTGGTGGTGTGGTGGTAGGTATACACACACATATACAGGATATACCCACTTCTTTTTCTGGATATTTACAGTATACCCACTGATTATAGGACAAAACATGGGATGATAAAACATAGGAAATACTTTGTCCCCTATATTTTGCACTTATGACCACAGTACCTCAAATAGTAAAAAAAAAGTTGAAATTGATAACCCACTTATCAGCCAAAAAGTCACTGGAAAATACAGGAGAATATACCTAGTTTCTAGGTCACCTACCCACCGACCTAGAAGTATATCTATCTTGTCAACTACCACCACGCCACTGGATAAAATGTTACAGTCACAAAGTATTTACAGTATTGTAGTTAAAGAATATAATTTCCCCACTAGAGGGCAACAAACACTCATACACCACAATCATACACACAAAGATTTCCTGGACAAATAGGCCTCCAGAGTGTGTGTGTTATTGTTACCTGTAAACAAAAGAGATCACATTTACATCGGAATCAGAATCACAAATACTTAATTGATCCATGCGGAAAACTGTAGTCCATTACAGTCGTTTTGATGCCAAGCATAGAGAAATATAGAGAAATGAAATAAGTACCAGCACAATGTTAAAATGTAAAATACAAAACAGTAATAATAGTACTAGTATGTGAGTATTCCTAAATAAAAAGATTAAACATATAGAATTTGCTGAGTGTGTAAAAATATAAAATATAAATACAGTAATAATAACAGACAACTAGCGCTCGTATGTGAATATTTAAAATGATAAATATGTATAATGTACTGAGTGTGCAAAAACATGCTACGATACACTGCATAAAACCAGTATGTCTATGCTCTTTTTAGTAGTACTGCTATTAATTTTGAAGTGTATTAAATGTTTTGCAAGACTTTTTGATTGCAGCGAGGATAATTGTTGTCGCTGTAATTGTTGTCATCCTTTTGTTTATTTTTTGTTGATTGCTGATTTTTTTTTTTGTTTTCCTGTTTTCTTGTTATTACTTCCTTTTTGCTTTGTATTTTAAATTATAGCCTACATTTGTTTTATTTTTATGATGCAATGTTTGCTTGTGTGGACCCCAGTAAGAGTAGTTGATACCCTGGTAGTGGGGATTGGGGTCCCAATAAATAATTTAATGTTAAGTTAGAAATATAAAAATGTGTGTGATGCTATAATGTACAACAGATATATATATGTGTGTGTGTTGTGTGTGTGTGTGTGTGTATGTATATTTTTATTTATTTATTTATTATATATGTATTATAATATTATCTTGGTTGGTGTATGCAATTGGAAATAGTGACAAGTTAATGTGGTGGTAAAGCCAATTACAGTGTATCAGAGAACCCTGGTTAAAATATGAAATATGAGAAAAAGCATCTTTCTGTGTCAGCTGCCACTGATGTGGCCTCCTTTATTATAACCATAAAATCCAGTATGCCATCTGCTGGCGTGCAAATCAAGTGCGCGCGAGATCTGTCAGACAGGTTCTCCAAAAAATATAATTAGCAAACAAAAAAAAGGCTTAAAATAAATCTTGGTATCTTTAATTTTAACACACGTACAGAAGAAAACAGCTCTATTTGCATGGCAGTGCTCATAGGCAAACTGCAGCCTAATTAAGCATCTGACTGGAGGCAGGAAATGCCACTGTCTCTCAAACAGGCTGCACATTTCGGATGTGAATTTGCAAAGCTGCTGAAGGCCTATTTAAATCTGGCTTTTACTGGAAATATTTTTGCACTCGGATGCGTCTCAGCCAATCGCAGCGTGCAGGACAGACAGCTGACTATTTTTGTTCGCGTAAAATGTAGACTAAATTAATAATTAGCCTCTCGGTGCGATGAAAATCTGGAAAAGCATGCAGGGCTGGTTTGCAGACTGAGGGCCGGTGAATGGAGGTCACCGCAGACACTGAGTGAGTCTCGGCGGTGAGACACAGAGGGGGAGAGGGAGGACGGACAGCGGCCAGCCGCCTTCAAAAATGGCGTCTCCGGAGGAAAATGAGTAAAAAATATTAAAACGCGGCCTTCTTTCTTTACACTTCCTCGTTCGGTATTCATTTGTTTTCGCACGCTAGTTGTATTTTTCCCGGTGCGGGTAAACTCGTCGTCGCTTTTACTTTAACAGCCAAAGAAAGCAGAAATCAAGGCAGCGAGCATTTGGGGAAATAAAGGCAGCCCTGTTTTATTTTGATGCGTCGTTACTGACAGCTAGCATCTGCTGCTAGCCTACAGCTCTGCTCCGGAGGGGGGGTGGGAACGATTTGCATTGAAAGGAAAAAAAAAAGATTTTGAATTTTGGGATTTGTGCTCGTCTATGGGGAGTGATTGCAACCAACGTGGCCCGTCGATTGCAATCTTTTCTGATGCTAGCATCGTAGCAAAGACTAGCCTAAAGAAAGGGGAGGAGAGACGGTGAAAAAGGACGCATTCAAATCAAATGTTTATCAGCAATTCCTCCATTACCGGCGGCACCTTCATCATGACCATGACTGATTTTGGACTAAATCTGCATTCGTGGAAATGATAAACGTTAAAGGAAAAGGAGAAAGACTGGTTTTTTTGGAGGTGGTTGGATTATAACCCCGTAGACCCCCCTCTTTTTTCATCCAGCTTTCTCCTCCTCCCCTCCATTTCTCTTTCAATATGCTGTTTTCCACTCCTGAGGACTTGCTTATGAAACCGGGGAAAATAGCCTGAAACCGAGAACGGGAAAGACTGGATTTTTTTTTCTGCGACGATCTCGTTGCTTTCGTCCTCATCGCACACATTGTACACCATATAAATGGATAGAAATTACCCGGGAACAGGATTTGGCGATTTGGGCGCAGGAGCAGGATGGAGTTACGAGAGATCGGCAAAAGCAAGGTATGCATTGGATTCAGACAATGTGCATGCATCACTGGTACTTTGCAGGACACCGTGTGGCCCATGTAAACAAATTGTCGCCATTGGGTTCATATATAGTGCCATGCCTTACCATTATGTGCAGTGCATTGTCATCCAAACAGTTGCATAGTAATAATATTATAAACAGGGGAAAGGAGCAGTGTGCGTGTCGTGGGGGTGGGCGGGGTGGAGAAAGGAAAGGTTGGCAATATGAATTGAATGTGATTGACAGACGTGGGTTTTAGTGGACCTGGCGGGGTGGAGGTGGAGGTGGGGGTATGTCTGGAGCATCCATAGGAATTATTGTTCCCTGTGTGTGCAGGCCTGGACACAGCCCCTGATAGATAAATTTATTGGATTGATGGCAACTGCGAAGAGTGCAGACGCAGCAAACCCCCTCATAGCAAACCCCCCCTGACAGACATCAACAAGAAGAACTGATGCATTTAATAAAAAAGCTATTAATTGTTACGTTTTAAAGAAAACAGGACATAAAAATCTCGAAGTGGAGGTAATGCCATGCTCATATAAAATTGAGATTTCTAATGCATTTCATCCATGATCTAAATAATTGGTGATAGTTTTTGGGTGTTCATTTGCATATTGAAATGTGGAATATTCCCACTGCATCAAATTTGCAAATTGCTGTTTGTCAAAAATGAAAAAAACAACAACGCCTGGTTGATTTTATAAGATGATGAAAATTGCCTGGGCTGTGCAAGATAGCCCTGTGTTTTAGCTTTAGCCTGCAAGCTAGCGTTATGTTGCATGCAAGTGAGTCGAGGCCTGTACTCGCAAGCTTATTTAGTTGCACATATTTAAGATATTTGGACATTAGTTTGCTGCTTTATCAGTGTCAAAAACCACCGTGCTCGTATTGGAAGTGATATATGGCTAAACAAACCTGGGTAGTTGCTGGTGTTTGCATGCAGTTTAGCATGCATTTGCGTCGACTTGCACCATCCAGCTGTTAGCAACATCAACATAATCAATGGCTGCAGACACATTTAATGTTTGTCGTCGGTTTATATTGAAGAAACCGATTTTTTCACTTGGTTATGAATCTCAACATTGGGTACAAACGGCGTATTTACACGTAAAATACTGGCCTAGCAGTTTGGGCCTACTCTCTGCATTTTTGCCAAAGCTATTTGCTTCTAGGCGGTGCTAGCAGCTAAAATGCTAGCATGCTATCTGCTCAGCCAGGCAGCCACGCATTTCATCTATCTTTTGTAAAGCAAAGTTCTGCAACTGGAAAATCACCTGCGTTGAATTAGAATCTTATTTATTTTCTAATTATGTAAATCATGTAATGTTTGAGTCCTGTGGGTCAATTACAATAATTGCAAATTAAATATCAATTACTTTTGCTTGACACATACATTGCAGGTTTGACTTATTTGCATCTACTGCATTACACTTTGGTGTCATGCCCTAAATTGTAATTCTGTTTGGATATTGATTGGAAAAATACAGATCAGACTCATCTGGGATTTTTACATGGAGGCTACTATTGAGAAGTTACACATGGACACCAATCAAGTGATCATCCTTGAATTGACATGTGATGTGTAGATTTTCAATTAAAGAACAATTTGTATGCTGGGTTTTATGGGGTTTTTTTTATAAGTGACCCAAGTATAGGCAGTTTTTTTTTTTCAAGGGTCACATATTTGGGTCCAGATTAAGTTTATGCAAATGTGCTCAGTAATTAATGACACTTCACAATCCCTCACTTCCCTTTCTCCAGTCTTGTATATGGGAGTTCCAGATCATCCCACCCTGAGTCTGAGCTCCTTCACCGACAAGCCTACGCCACCCCACACCCTCTGCAGGGCTATGCCACCAATCACCACCCAGGGAGCTCTGGCCAAGGCGGGGCTTGGGGAGCAGCTGGACGGAGTTTGGGTGAGATAAATGTCATACCTTCCATGTCACCACCATAAGGGGCCCCGGCAATGAATTGTTATGTCTCCCCATCTCTCCATGGTAGATTGTCATTGAAAAATGTGCACATTATACCTCAATTGAGTGGGGGCACAAGGTGTTGAAGCCTGTAGTCACAACATTCATTCGCATACACTTTAATGATATTTTAGGGGTTGTTTTAGGCATCAGAGGTTGATGTACGTATATTTAAACTCGTTACTAGTGATGAGCTGATTTAAAGGTGTGACAGTACACATGCCAAATAATATAGATCCTGAAATTCCTTTTTTTTTTTTTTAAAGATTTTTTATTTACTGATTATGTATTGTAATTTTATTATCATGTTAATCTCTGCAACTAGCTGCTAATATTTGCATTGCTTGTCAATTAATCAATTTTTCTGTATTTCCTTCCCAAAGGTCTGTCGGGGCTCTTTGACACTGGCCTTCACCACGCCAGCCCCTCTGCCCCCGATGCCTCCGTCATGAATCTGATTTCTGCCCTGGAGTCTCGGGGTCCCCAGCCTCCGCCCTCGGCCTCCTCCCTTCTTTCCCAGTTCCGCACGCCATCCTGGCAGACAGGTGGGGCTGTGTTAGATCCTCCCTCATGTGTTGACATTCAAACAGGCCCCACTGTCAATATGACATTTAAAGATCCTCCCAATGTTTGGCTGCATTATTATTCTGACAGTGTTGCTGTTTGAGTTTTTTTTTTCTAAATTTAAGCATTTTGCTGTGTTTGTTAATAGTTTTACAGGGTTCCCACTGTCATGAAAAACCTCAAACTCATGGAATTTCATGATGACATTTTCCATCCTGTGAAAGTCATGGATTAGTAGAGTCAATAACCTCTCATGTAATGTAAAATAGTTTTTATTTTTTGTAGCTGACAATTTAATGTAGCTTTAATATTTGTCAATTTTTGACATCTTGTCTAATGTTTCTTCATTGTCTCCTCATGTTCCCCCGTGTTTGCAAGGTAGCTGCAGTTATGTTTGAATAGAGTTTGATGTTGGGGAAAAACACCAGGCAAGTGGGGCAAGAAAAAAAAAAGGATGTCTGAAAAGTTTTGAAATATTGTCCATAAAAATGTGTGGGAACCCTGGTTTTACTCTTGATTTTTTTTTTTACATTTTCAATGATTAAAATAATATTTTAATGCATATTGAGTAACTTTGCAATATGTCTTCCTTTTCCTAACAGCGATGCACACGCCTGCTCCTCCTGAACTTTTCATCTCCGGAGCTCTTCCTGGCTCTGGCTCCTTCCCCTCCTCCTCAGCTCTCTCAGCCTATCAGCATCCAGCATCCTTCTCCAGCCGCTCTTTCCCCACAGCCTCCCTATCCCTCCAGGACACACCCACGTTCAGTCCCACATCCAACGGCCTGCTCTCCCCACATGACCCCCTACTACACATCAAGGCCCCTTCCCAGTCCAGCCTGGGTTTTGACAGACTCCTGTCCTCGCAGGGTGCTGCAGCAGCCGCCTACAGGGGCAGCCAGGACCCTACGAGCGCCACATCCGCCCAGGCATCCTCTGCTCGGCACCTGCAGTCGCACCAGTTCAACCTGCTGTCATCACAGCTCCAGGACCAGTCGTCCCAGCTGTACAATGCATCAGTCTTCTCCTCAGCCCAGCCCCAGCCTCAGTCCCAATCCCAGTCCAATTCGGCTCAGGAACGGGCTGTTCCCCGGCAGGACAGCGTTATCAAGCACTACCAGCGGCCTACACCGGCTCAGTCGCAGCTCTCATCATCTGCTGCCCACTCCCTTCAGCACTACCTCAGCTGTGGAGGGGCAGGGTACCAGCAGATCGCCACCCATCACAGGCACGCTGGCCTTTCTTGCAGCCCTCTGGGCGACCAGAGCCCCTCATCTGACCACAAGCCCACCTCTCGCACTGAGCAGTATCGGCCAATCATCCAGCCTCCTTATTCCTCCTCCTCCTCATCATCATCTTCCTCTTCAGCTGGGAAAGGTACCAAAAGCAGCTCCAGCAGTGGCTATTCTTCTGCCAGCTCAGCATCATCCTCAAGAACGCCCCACACACCTCCATCTGCTTCCTCCACCTCCTCTTCTTCATCCTCTTCTTCTGCCACTTCTGGGGCTCATCCCTCCAACTCGATCCCCACCTCCAGCTCAAGTGCAGCTCCCTCCAGGCAGCAGCCTCCCCCGCAGCCAGCTCCTCCTCCCCCGGCCCCGCAGCAGCAGCAGCCCCCTGCCACCTCCTCGTCAGCGCCTCAGTCTCTCCCCAAATCCTGCCTCTCAGGCTATGGCTCTCCTGTGCCCCCAGTGAAGACCCCCACCTCTGCTCTTACTGGTCAGACTCCACCCCAACAACAGACGCAGTCATATTCCCCCAATCAGCCTCCTACGTCCCACCTGGCTCAGTCCTACGGAGGTTTCAGTTCACCACAAGCTCAAGATCTGAGCTCAGGTACAGGCGGGAAAGGCTATGGGAGTTTAGGAGGGCGAAGCCAGTCATACCCCACTGATATATACGGGGCTGACTCTGCTTATGGATCACTTCCATCCTCGCTGGGTGGAGCTGGAAGCCCATCACTCGGCTACGGAGCCCCAGGTCACTCCCCTGCCCTTTTAAGGTCAAGCGGTTCATCAGGCAGTGGAGCATCTGGGGGAGGAAGCAGTAGCGGCACAGGAAGCGGGAACTCTGGGTCAGGAGGAGGAGCGGGGAATAGTATGACTAATGAGAGAGGTGGAGGTGGTAGTGGTGGAGGGTCTTATCATATTCCCGACTCCAGCCCCTCTCCATCAGGCAACTCAGGCATCATCCGTCCAGGGTTGCACTCCCCGGTGCCCACTTGCCCCACACAATCTCCAGGAGGCGCAGGCTCCAATAAATACATTTCCTCAGTTCTCTCCCCCACCTTCCTAGCCTCCCCTCAGGGCTACCCAGACACAAGAGGCCCCAGCACCCAACCTCAGTCCTATCATTCCACCTCCTCTAAAACGAAGGCGGACACTTCCATGCTCGGAGTGGGCACGCAGAGATCCCAAGAGGAAGTAGACGACGACGACGAGTTCTTGATCCAGCACCTGCTGCAAGCTCAAGCAAGTCCCGCTCCCCAGGCTGCTCATCATCATCAGCAACAACAGCCCCAACAGACATCCCAACAAACACAGCCGCAGCCCCAGTCAGTGCCCCCGACCACTGATTCAGGCAAAGGGCTGAGCTATGACATGGGTAAGAGCTCTGAGGAGAGGTACCACCCTCAGAGTGTCATACGTACCCACAGTGCCACATCCACTGGTAACGCAGGGTCAGGAGGATCCATCTCAGGGCTGGACAACCAGCTGGAGATGTCACTCAAGAAACAACAGCAACAGCATCAACAGCACCATCACCAACAGCAGCAGCAGCAGCAGCAGCAGCAGCAGCAGCAGAGGAACGAGAGGTCTGTTGGAAGCAGCAGGAGCAGCGGAGGGAGAGGCAGCGCTGAACAAGTGCACTCCCATCTCCATCACCATGACAACCTAGGCTCTGTAGTCCACTATGGGCGGGGTGACCCATATAGTCAACACTCCCTTGCTCCCCAACACTCCTCACACAGTCAGCACGTGTCCTCACACTCCCAGATCCCGTCCCACACCCAAATGGAGCTCCAAAAGAAACCACCGGAGCGCGCCGAGATTCCTTACCCTCGGAAAACACCGGAAGTCCAGCAGCAGCACTCCCAGTCTCAAGCTGCCGCTTCCCTCATGGATTCTCCTACTGATCAATCCCGTCAGCCGCCGCACATGCTGCAGTCTGTGCTGTCCCACACCACCCGCAACAAGCTGGAGCCACATCAACAGCACCACAAGATGGACTCTCACCGGCAACACCAACAGCATCACAAGATGGACTCCCACCAACCGCATCAGCAGCACCCAAAAATGGACTCCCACTCTCAGCACCAACAGCACCAGAAGATGGACTCCCATCAGCATCAGCAGCACCACAAAATTGATTCTCATTCGCAGCATCAACAGCACCATAAAATGGACTCGCATCCCCAACAGCAGCAGCACTCGATTAACCAACAGCAAGCTGTGATGGAAAGTGCCGGCGGGACGCTCGGCTCGAGTAAACATCAGGCTCAGTCTCAGTCGCAAACCACCCAGCTCCAGCTTCAACTCCAGTCGCAGGCTTTGGAGGTGGCGGCGGCTCACTACAACCACGGGCCTCCTCCGCATCAGCACGAGCAGAGCCAGGTGAAACAAAGCTCAGTGGTGTCTTCGTTGGACATGCTGGAGCGTTCCCTCTCTCAGACCTCCAGCACGGACGTAGCTGTCGCAGAGGACAGGCGCGGCGGAGCAGGCAGCGGCGGGAGGAGCGGAGGCAGCAGTGAGCGCCACAGACAGCAGCAGGAGCAACAGCAGAGGCAGCACCCATCCCACCATCACTCCCAGCAGCACTCAGCCTCTGAGCTCCACTCCTTCCTCTCCGAGCCGGACATCGGCTTGTCCACCCCGCCTCACATGCACCATCTTTCCCAGCACCACCCGCAGCAGCAACAGCAGCAGCACCCCAGCTCGCAACACCAACAAACCCACTCTCACCACCCTCACCCTCAGCAGCAGCCTCAGCACCCTCACCACATACCCCCGCCGTCCGCCTCAGCCCACTCGCAGCCTCAGCCCGACCCGCAGCAGCTCACCCCTCAGCAGAGCCAGCTGGACCAGCAGCGCTCGGAGCAGCACCAGTTCGACACCGTCAGCCCGGTGGAGAAAGCAGACCAGAATCAACAAAGTAACCGCTTTGTGCCCCTAACTTCCATCTGCTTCCCGGACTCCCTCCTCCAGGATGAGGATCGCTCCTTTTTTCCAGGAATGGAGGATATGTTTTGCGCAGAGGACTACAAGTCAAGCTGTGCTGGAGGTGCCGGACCGGGACAGGAGGAGATGAATGAAAGCCACACGGGGCAGGAGGGAATGGATTCAATGAAAGCGGGACAGGGTGCAGGTGGAGCAGGGGGAAGTGGTGGAGCTAGCTATGACATAATGGGTCACCATGGTGGAGATCAGGGTTATGAACCATACTGCCATGGCCTGGAGGAACCCAGCAACAACACCATGACTCTGGATCTAGACTCCCTTAAAACCCACGAGCTCCCATCCACTGTGAACACTGAACAGCTGGGACTGATACAGTCCCAGGCTCCAGCTATGGGTATGGGATCCAATACTGCTGGTCCAAACAACGCCGGAGCCAAACTGTCCTCTGGGCCTGGAGGAGCGAGCCAAGGATCTGGCACTGGAGGCCTCCAATCTCCTATTTTCTGCTCATCCCGTCCCAAGAAGCTCCTCAAGTCCAGCTCTTTCCACCTGTTAAAGGAGCGGCGGGACCCCAACACACTGCCTAAAAAAAGTTACGCTCAAGAATATGAGTTTGAAGATGATGAGGATAAAGCCGACCAGCCGGCTGACATCCGGTTGAACAGCCGGAGGCTCCCGGACCTATTGCCCGACTTGGTGTCCAGTTGCAGAAAAGGAGGAGGAGGAAGTGGGTCCCTCAGCCCTTTAATGGGCGACATTGACTTCTACCACTCCTCTGGCTACTCCTCTATGGGCTCACACTCTCTCATGCCTCAAGATGGACCCAAGAAAAGGGGCCGAAAGCCAACAAGACCCAAGAGAGAGGGTCCCCCTAGGCCAAGAGGCAGGCCTCGCATCCGCCCGATGCCTGAGCCCTACACTCCGCGAGGGATGATGGGGGAGATGGGCGGAACAACGGCAGGAGGGGGATTCAGCGTGGAGGGGCGAGGCAGGGGTAGGGGCCGCGGGAGCCGAGGTAGAGGGCAAAGGAGGGAGGATATGTACATGGAAATGAGCGGGAAGGAGCAGGATCAGATGCACCACCATCACCTCCATCAGCAGCAGCCACAGCCGCTCCATCACCAGCCCCAACAGCAGATACACGAGCCGATTCCTCCTCTCAAGGTCAGTGGCGTTCAGTCTAGAAAAGGCTTACCATTTCGGAACAGGTGCATTTGGAATAAATGTAAATCAAATAGATGTTTTTCAAGCTAAATACTGTGCCTTGGGCCACACAAAAACACAGATACAACAAGAGAAGGGTTATCAGGGATCCTTAAAAAGTCTTAAGAGGCATTGATCCATTAATCTAAAAAATAAGGCCTTAATTGGTATTAAAATAAATAGTCTTTCAAAAGGCTTTATAAGTGCTCTGACATGGGGGAAGGGGATTTTATGATTTTGTTTTTCTGATGCTGCATTGTAAAATTTCAAAATGAGTATTATCATCTCCTTTTTTTAAATTAGTATTTTTTCAAAATATATACAGTATCAAATTCTCCTTACATGAACCTGTAACACTAAATTATGTTTTATGTCACAATAAATATTGGGCAAAATCGTGTCTAACCCTAAGTAATTGATATGTTTTATTTTTCTTCAGTTTTGGTTTTTGTAAAATTGCTCTTAAATTTAGTGCCGAGTGGCAATAAAAAGTCTCAAGTCGTAAATCTAAGTTGACTAAAGCTGTAGGATCCCTGGAGAGGCTCACATAGGAGCCCTTTTTTTTAAATAAGTGAGGTCTGCTTAATTAAATCCTAATGAATCAAAAATTCCCATCCTGGTTTCCTAGTTTTTATAAAAGATAGTTTGAATTGGGGATGTTCCTAACAACTAATTTCCCCAATGTTTAAACTGAAGTTTACATTAAGAGTCGACTCGGCTAAAAGTTAGAAAACACACAGAAAACAGTCAAAAGTGAAGTCAATCTATGAGGTTAAACTGTGTCTGAAAAGCATTGTGTACATGACAAAAGCTATTTTACATCGTTAATCACATTTTTCAATAACAAAATTGCATTTAAAAAGCGGCTGAAATGTGTGACACTTTGCAACATGTATTATGTGTAAACAGTGCATCATTATCTTTTTTTTTTTTTTTTTTTTTTTAGATAAAGTTACCAATTGGTACTCTGTCCTCCTCGGATGCCCTGCTGAGGACGGACTCTCTGTCTGGCACGGACCCTGCTTTGTCGGACGGCTCAGTGGGCTCTGCTCCCTCGCTTGGTTTGAGTCCCGGACCCCCGTGCAGCACAGAAAGCAACAGAAGTCAGGACAAGAATAAACAGAAGAGTCAGCTGATGAGTGAAGGAGTGGATGACGAGGGGCTGGAGGAAAGGGTAAGATAAGCAGAAAATGCTAAAAAAAAAAAAAAAAAAGTTTCATATAAACTGTCGCATTTAAACTGATTTAATTCAAGTTAGTAGCAGTTGTGCAGTTCATGACTTCAGTGGACGTACGTCTCTCTCTTTTGTTTTTTACTTCCAGGGCGATGAGAAGGACTCTGAGTCCAAGGCTGGCTTTGTGGCTTCATTCCTGGACTTCCTCAAGACCGGGAAGAGACCTCCAGGCTTGGACATCTCACCAGGAATGGAACCTGACAACGGTGAAACCTCACCTTGTAAATCTGGGGGTCTGCGCCCACTGTCTCCCGCACCTCCCCCTCCACCGCCGCCACCTCCTTTCGGGGACAGTGAAGGGAACGGGGGTCTTGCTCTGGGAAACTGCCCCAGCCCCAAGCGCTTGGAGGACGAGCTGAAGAGGAACCTGGAGACCTTGCCTTCGTTCTCCTCCGACGAGGAGGACTCGGTGGGAAAGAACCAGGACCTCCAGAAGAGCATCTCCTCAGCCATTTCCGCTCTGTACGACACTCCTCAGCTAAGTAACATCCAGCCCCAGCTACCTCCTCCACCTCCCCAGCCTCAGCCTCAGGCTGCCCAGTCCCCACTTACTCCCACACTGCCGCCCCCCACGCTTAGCCCACAGCCCACCATGCATACGCCACACAACCTGCCCCAGTCCAACGAACCCGACGTCCTCCAGCCGGAGGACGGAGACATGGATGAGAACAAAGAGGAGGAGAATGAGGAGGAGAGGAGCACAGGAGGAGATGAAGAGAGTGATATGACAGAGGAGAGAGAGCCACAGCTGGAAACTCTGGGTGCCCCGAATCTCGATGGTGAGACTTTTTATTCCTCTCATGTCCCGTTTTCTTGCCCATTAATTTTTCTGCAGCGTAGCTCAAATTTTTTTAAAAAATAATTTTCTCCCCTGGAGCTATTGCTGTTTTTTTGTCATATAAGATGTTCCATTATGTATTTGTTAAAAATGAATTTGATTAAATTCTTGTGACTGTTGACATTGATCTCAACCTTCTTTCCTCCCAGAGCCCCTCCCCGAGATTCCTCCAGAGCCAGAAACTCCTGAACCTCCCTCTGTCCCTCCATCTCCCGCCTCATCCTCCTCTCCGTCTCACTCACCCCTCCCTCCCCTTTCACTCCCCTCACCCCTGCCTCCACCAGAGGAACAGCAGGAGAATTCCCAGCCTCCAAGCCCTGTCGCTCCCACATCCCCCTCCTCCCCGTCACCTCCCCCACCTGCCTCTCTCCCTCAGCCTGCCGCTTCTCCTCCTCCTCCTCCAACCTCCCCTCCTCCCCCACCTTCAATTCAGAAGGAGTCTCCAATGCCATCTCCAGAGTCCCCAGCCTCCCCTGAGGAGCCCCCAGCTCCTAAGATCACCTCCCTGCACCTCGCCCAGAAGCAAGAGGACGCTGCCATCGCTGGGGAGAGTGAGGAGGATGAGAGCGAGAGCGGAGGCGAGGGCATCTTCAGAGAAAGGGACGAGTTTGTGGTACGAGTGGAGGACATTCGAACTCTCAAGGTATTTGTGTTGAAAATTTGTGTTGTTTAGTGTGTTTTTGACAGGATTATACATACTTTGGCTGAAAATAGAAAAATGCGCTTGCTTTCTTTTAGAGGGGCAACAAAGTGAATACATTATTTTAACTAGAACCAAATCTTTACACTCATAGGTAGGTGACAGGACAGGCTAAATATAGTTAAAGATGTTGTGAAGTTGAAGGAATAACCAGAAAGGAAAATCGCTTTAATTAGTCAAATGAGTTCAAACTTGAATCCTTCAGTAGCTGCCAAATTACAGAGACAGTTTAGACTTACCTGTGTGTCATGTGTTTGCACAGCTGGCGTTGCAGATGGGCCGTGAGCCTCCACCCATATGGAGGGTGCAGAAAGCGCTGCTGCAGAAGTTCAGCCCCGAGATCAAAGATGGACAGAGACAGTTCTGCGCCACAAGCAACGTGAGTTTCCCCCCCAAGGCGTGAAAGATTTAACCACACATGCAAACCGTCATGTTGATTTAGAAACTTCACACAGTCACAGCTACATCTCAGCATATGATGAAAATCCTGTAGTATATGATAGATTCTTACACACAATACTGTCATTAGTCAAATTAACCCTTTAAAACCATGGCACATTGGATATATTTTTTTTTGAAAAATACAGGAAGAAAGCAATGAGCGACTTAGGAAGAATTTACTCTCAAATTATGAAGAAATTAGTAAAAAGTACTAGAAAATTATCTGAATATTAGAACACAAAACACCCCCCCACCCAAAAAAAAAAACAATACAGCAAATAAAAAACAAAGAAATCACCTTTAAAAGAGGTGCATAGAAATTATTATTTTCTGAACACGTTTCCTTAGCTTTTTTAGAAATATATTTTTATATATAATGTTTTTTGTCAAGTTGCTCAATGCCTTTTTCCCCACGTTTTCAAAAGAAATAAAGCCAATTTGCTCAGGATTTAAAGTTTTAAATACCTGTGAAAGGCATCTGAACACAGCACAAGAAAAGTGATCCAGGTTTCAAAGGGTTAAGTAAGCTGAAAGTCGTGCTACTGTGAAATAAAATCTTCTCTTATCTCACAGTATCTTGGCTACTTTGGAGATGCCAAGAGGCGATACCAGCGAATCTACGTCAAGTTCCTGGAGAACGTCAACAAGAAGGACTACGTCAGAGTTTGCTCCCGGAGACCATGGCGCAGAGCCACACCTGCTCTCAGGTACCAATATTTGAAATGGGATTAAATCGCTCTACCCAGATCAGGGAATAAAAGTAGCTCCTCTTAGAGCCAGGCCTGGGAGAGCAACTCCCAGCTGAGTGCCTGGAGGCCTGGACTCCTGGGGACAGGTTGTTCTTATTTCAAGTATTTTTACTGAGCCAAAAAGAAAGGTTATTATCTCACAACATCAGTGCTTGTTTCAATTTGTACTGAAGGATTTCAAATAATAATTCACGAATAACAAAACAACATGAAACACATTCAGTAGACAAGTATAAAATAAGTGGAAAAAAGAAAAACAAACTAACAAAAAACATAAATGAGAACCAAGTCAAATACTCCCTTTGTTCCCCTATCCCTTAGCCAGGTTGTTCTTTACCCAAAAAGCACTATATAATAAATATGTGGATGAATGAGGGGGCCTTGGTTGACTGCACCTTAGCAATGGAAATAGGCTTTTGATACTTGAAACATCCCCATTAAGGGGTGAGAAGGAGTCTGAAAGTACAACTGTCAACAGTAAACTGCCAAGAATATTTGACCAGTTACATGTCAGTCTATCGGTTAACTCTGCTACTCTTCAGTTTACTGCGTTGTAATATTTTAATATGCTGACAGACACTGCCAAATACCCACCCTCGAGTTTCCACTGGTTAGATAGCTTTGGCCGCTCTGAAAGGTGCACCAGTCGGCTCAAATAATAGACTTTATTATTATTATTATTATTATTATTATTATTATCGCCCTGGTGAGTAAGTGGCTCAAACCTCCTTTAGCATCACCGTTAGCAGTCAGCGTAGCTGTGGTTAACCATGCTAAAGGGGTTTTGCGGCTCAAAATGTAGCTGCCGACACACCGGGACGACCTGAGGGGATAGCAGCGGGTGACCACCATGTTTCCACAAGCGGTAATCGCCAAATGAGTGGCGCCGCCAGCTAACGAAGCTCCTAAACCGGCTGGTGCGCAGTGCCGGAGAACCGGGGCTAACCTTTGAAGACCAGAGAGTGGGCACTGGGCTCTGCGTGTCCGAATGATAACACACTCAGGTGGCTGTCTGTCAGCAAAGCCAACAGAAAATAAAATACAAGGCAATACATTTTCATTACAAAACATTAAAAATTCACCACCTCTAAATGGATAGAGCTTTAAAATGCAGCGCAGAAGCTCAGAGTCGGTGGAGCGCCGGACCAAAAGGAAAGGCCTCTTGTACTTCACGTCCCTCTGCATTTTTTGTTAAGTTACAATTGGGGTTGAGAAGCAAAATTGACAGAAACTTGCATCTCTACATTAAATGTTTTGCAAAAAAAAAAAAATCATTTGGTGACCTTTCTAAGGGCTTGTGCGTTTGTAATCATAGATATTCTGCAAAATACTAACATTCAGTTCAACTCTCATATGGTTTCCATCTCTAAAATATTTCCTTTCTGTGTCACAGACGCCAGTCCCTCCCCAGAATGGCCTCCCCTCCTGCCACCCAGGCGCCACCCAGAGTAGAGAAAGAGGAGAGAGTGGCTCCGCCGGTCCAGCGCGAACAGAGGGAGAGAACAAGAACCACGACAGCAACAACAAGAGAACCACGAGAGAAGAAGGAGGTTCCAGCTGCTGTGCCCAAAGCGAAGGAGAAGGAGAGGGAGAGGGAGCCGGAGAAGGAGAGGGAGAGGGAGAAGCGAGTACAGCCGCAGCAGGACAAAGTGGAGAAACGCGCCGCAGCAGCGGAACGAAGTAGAGCGAAGGAAGAGAAGAAAGCGGTGGAGAGGAAGGAAAAGGAAAAGGCTGAGCGCCCACCCAAGTCCAAACCAGCCAAAGTGAAGGCGGAGCCGCCACCCAAGAAGAGGAAGAAGTGGCTGAAGGAGATACCCTCATCATCTGACTCAGACTCATCGGAGGAGGCAGCTAGTGAGAACGAAAGTGAGATGTCGTTTCGATTTTGATGCTGCTATTATAAGTCATCGTAGTGGAGTTAGAGGTAGAAGAAGACTGAGGTTTAAACTTTTTTTTGTTCACTCAGTGCCAGTGAAAGGCGGAGTGAACAACCGTGCCATGAGGGAAATGTTCAGGAGCTACGTGGAGATGCTGGTCAGCACAGCCCTGGACCCCGACATGATCCAAGCCCTGGAGGACACTGACGGTGAGAACTGCACACACACACACACACACACACACACACACACACACACACACACACACACACACACACCACACACACACACACACACACACACACACACACACACACACACACATACTGCCTCCTCAGCAACATTTAAAAGCTCCGTTTAAAAATCTCCTGACATGTAGGAGACAAAAAAAGAGCTGTGTGATGGCATGTTTTCTGCACGTGAAATGTCAGCATTGACACACCTGTACTGAGGTACTGTTATGGAAATTTTCAAAAGTGGATTCAAGTATCCGTGTGCAGTTTGGGCAGGTTGCATAAACATCCATGCCACTGACAAGCAGCAGCTGCCAAGTCTCCATCCAGCTGGACGAAGCGATCCCCTGACAGCAGGCGAATCGTTCTGCCGCACACACATTCAGATGAATCTTTTAACGGTTTTCCGTATAAACAGGGTGTGACAGTTTGGAAGGGAAGCCCCGGGAATGCTGATAGCCAGAAAGAGCTGCTTTGAATCTGCCCTTGGTATTAAAATGATTGGCAGCTACATGAATGATGACTAATGATACTCTTTACCTTGACTGGCCACCAGATGAGCTGTACCTCCCACCGATGAGGAAGATTGACAGCATCCTCAGCGAGCAGAAGAGGAGGTTGTTGAGGAGAGTCAGCATGAGCTCTCAGCACCAGGTAATCTGTCCTCATTGTGCCGCTTCTCTCTCCGTCCCCCCATGACTGAAATAATGTCACGGATACCAGCACTGAGCCAATCAATATACACATGAAGGAAATTTAAGACAATAATTGACTAATCAGTTATGTCATTAATCTTACATAAATGTCAATTTTTTTTTTTGTTTCCAGCTTTTTCGTGCATGAGTATTAGCTGAGTTTTTAATTTCAAGTCATTGTTTTTTTTTTTTTGTAAATAGACTTTTGATTGTTTAACTTGAAGGCACAGTTCTTTCCACAAACAGACAAAAAATAATAATAAAAAAATTGTAATAATAATAGTAATAGTAAAAATGATAATGATGATGATTATTATTAACAATAATAATAATAATAATAATTTGACAATTATTAAAATAGGGAAAATAAGGGTGGGGGGCAAAAAAAAAAAAACATCTATATCAAATAAGGAAGCTACATTAAGAAAAAAAGTTCTTTCAGGTCGTTTCAGACATTTCTAGATGAAAATTTGAAAAACTGATTTTTTTACTTAAAAATGAATTACATCTGTCCTACAATATCTTGTCCATCTTGCCCTGTATCAGTGTCTGACCCGTTTTTATTTTTTTTAACGTCTCTCCTCTGACAGGAGGTCCTGCATGCGTACCCCCAGATCATTGTAGACCCCCTGGACTCAGGAGTGGTGAGGGTGCGGCTAAGCGGGGATGCTTACAACCGCAAGACCCTCAACAGAGTCAAAAAGACCCTGCCTAAACCACAGGTAGGTGTGAGTGTGTGTGTGTTTTGACAGTTAGGGAGTGTTTGTAGGCCATTGAATTCACAGTAAGACATTTCTGTCGTTAGGGATCTCTCAATCAAAACAAGAACAAAAGACGGGCTTTGATGATGATGATGATGATGATGATGATGATGATGATGATGATGATGGGGGATTATGGGAGTTGTTGTCTTCACTGTTAAACAAACAGCATCAAATATGAAAATCTATCTGCTGTAATTCAGGCAGAATTTAGTGACGTGTAAACAAGTTTTATTCACATGAAGTTTAGTCACATGACATTTCATTCTTGTGAAATAATCATTAGTAACATTAGGTAACGGAACGTGAATTTGCAAACTAACCATTGGATGCAACTACATGTACCAAAGCTGTTGCTGTTGTTATGTGGAAAATTCAATTTCAATTTGTCATCCTCGGCCAAATAAATTACACTAAAAACTTAATGAGGGTGTTGAATGTCTGCGTAACTACCTTTTTTTTTTTTTTTTTTTTTTTTTTTTTTTACCCGTACTTCAATTTGTAAGTTATGAAAAAATGTTTTTTCAGCCAAAAAAAAATTCTGTTTCAATTCCTTTAAGGGTATTGTAACTGATAAAAATAATTATTATTATGGCAATAATAGAATAATAATAATAATAATAATAATAATAATAATAATAATAATAATAATAATAATAGTAATAATAATAATGATGATAATGATAATGATAATAATAACAAAACACTGCATATCATAAAACCTTGATATTTTCTGATACTGTTATCGTGTGGCAGTTATAACGTCACTGAATGCATTATCTTAGCGTACGCATTAGTCTCTATTGGATTACTGTGTTGCATTATGACAGAAAAATGTGGCAGAAAAAAAACACTGCATTGATGTTATTGAATAAAACTGTGTGACACTGTGTTATTTACAGTGATTTATTATCTGTCGTTTCCTGTGTTGCACGGAAGTTAAAGCAGCTACGGCGAGGGACACCAACGACAGGCGGCCAAATGACTTTAACTTGAAATAAAAATTGCAGTTTCTCTGGGGTTGAATTGTTGGAAACACCTGGGATAAAAGAAACACAACACTCGACAAAATATGTCATTTTATGTAATATATTATGTCTTTAATAGATATTTCAATGTGTGTTAAAGAAACTGAGGAGTACCTTTTTCAGCATTTTATTTGGGTTATAAAATATTTATACACTACTTGGACCTTTATGGACCCTCATAGACTTTTAGCCTATAAGCAGGTGAACCTTTCTGGTTTCTGGGTGACACTGAAACTATGGCATCAACAAAATTAACCATTGCCGTAAAAAGCTCCACATTGAGGGCTAGGTGGCAGACTGAGGGCACACAGGGTAAAACAGCTTCCCCTCTGACACCTGCTGCCAGTTTCCGAACCTATTTCCCTACCTATCTTAGTATTCACTATCGATTTGTATATATATTCTATGGAATGTGTTTAAAACGATTTTAATTTGATTTCCTTTTTATTTTTAGGACCTTAAACTGTCAGGAGAGACGTATCGGATCTACAGTCTCTACCACTCCCTGCATCACTATAAATACCACACCTTCTTACAGTGCAAGAAAGAGGTAAGCAAACACGTTTCTAGACGGGGTCAGCAGATAATCCGGTTGGCCAATTATCGGGGCAGATTTTTGGCATTTTGGCAGTTTTCTGTGTCGGCATTATATTTTAATGTTTGCTGATAAAATTTATCAATGAAAAAGGCAGTGTTAAATACACACAAAGAAAGTGTCAACGCGGAAGGAACTTTTACAAAACCTCAGGGAGATATTTTTTAATGTATTTTTTTTTTATTTCGATTTTCACTGAACATTATAAAAAGAAAAGTTGCAGGAAGTTTGCTGTATATGATGTTTAAATTTTTTTTGTTTTGATTTTTTTTTATTTGAAAATTTGCTAAAGGCATTTTAAACAGAGTTTTGTGTTGGAGTTTGTTATATTCAGAATTCTAAATTTTGATCTAAATATTTTCATTTTTATTGTAAATATATATTGGATCGAAATATTTGTTATCGGTCTCATTAAGTACTAATAATCGATATTTTTTATCAGTCCTGAGAAACCAGTATCGGTCGACTCCTAGTTTTAGTATTAGTGTACACTTCAGCCATGTTAGACAAGTTAAGATTTTGCCATTTTTGGATGTGGAGCTGTGACTAAAAACATGCCTGAAACATTAGTGCTGTACACTCCCTCAAATAAACTGTTGTAAAACAAAAAAATCTCACTAGAAAGGCGAAATAGAAAGCATATTCAGGCTTGCTCTGTCCTCTCTAAGTCCCCTGGTTTGAGTCTTGGCGTCACAACTGTCTGTGTCTCCGTCCCACTTTTCCAGACCAACACCATTGAGCAGGCAGCTGAGGACCCGGGCCAAGAGGAGGTGGTGCAGCAGTGCATGGCCAACCAGAGCTGGCTGGACACCCTCTTCAGCTCCTTCATCGAGCTGCTCACGCTCAGCACCAAAGCCTGAGTCCACCACAAAGACGCAGAGAGAGCGGAAATGGATTAAAGCAAGAGGATTTAAAAACAAAAATAAAACAAAATGAAGATACAAAAACGGAAAGAGATGGATCCCAGTGTACAGCCCCCCCCGACCCTCTTCAAATCTGTTCAGATCTGAGGATGAATTTTTAAGGCCCTTGACGAACACAAGGGGGTCTGTTCATGTGACCTCGGACAATGGCCTCTGTTCTTTTTCTTGTTGTTGATCACTGACTAAAGAAATGTCTTACTCTGCAAGATGTGAGGACCCCCCCCCCCCCCCCCCCCTCTGGATCAGGGGTCACCGGCGGGGTCAAGAGGGAATTGACCGTTGGTGAAAAAGGGAGCGAAGTCTTGGGACAAAGAGGAGGAGCCGTCACGCCAAGTCAACGGAGGAGCCACTGACATCTTGTTAACTGTGTGTCATGAAGACGATAGTTCAAAGAGAAACTATTACCACTTAGTTTTTACATAAATTATTTTTTTGAAGACTAACATCAGCTGTTGGCTTTTGAAAAGAGTGGAAGAGGGTGAGAATGCTTTTTAAAAACTGCGTGCAGAGTGTGCCGTGAGCAGCGTGAACATGGACTCGTCCACGGATAGAAACATGAAATGTGTTAATAAACGCTCTCTCTCTCTCTCTCTCTCTCTCTCTCTCTCTCATCCTGTGCTATGTGAAGGGCAGCACCAGTCCGCTGTGTGATAATATATAAACACATTTTTATTATTTATATGAGGAGGTTTTTAACTTAAACTCTACACAAGCGCTGGGTTGCTGCCCTAACATTTTAAATACCTTTTTATTTTCCACAGGATCAGTATACAATCGTAACCCACATATCCAAGCCGTCTTCCCCTCTATACAAAAGAACAGACGATGAGACAGAAATATTGTATCAAATACAGTGGGTGTAAAATAACGATTTAAAAAAAAAAAAAGGAAGAAAAGAAAAAAGAGAATGGGAAAATCTATTTGAAACTTAACATTGTTGTGCTTCAGTTCAATCATCAGTCATGCAGGTGCAAAGAAAAAGAAGTAAACTATCCGTTTCCCATGTGGGAAGGAGTATAAATAAGTAATATTTAAAGAGGAAATAGTCATTTCATTTTTATCATTTTGATGTTTGTGCATACTATGACTTATTTTGAAAACAATCTAATTTTCCA
Organism: Plectropomus leopardus; assembly: GCF_008729295.1. NCBI lineage: Eukaryota > Metazoa > Chordata > Actinopteri > Perciformes > Serranidae > Plectropomus > Plectropomus leopardus. Next base: position 15,798,612 of record NC_056481.1, on the reverse strand, counting down.
TAAAAAAAAGGAAAAAAAAGGCGTGTAAATATTGTACAGTTCTTGATGAAATTCTTTGTCCTTCTGTACATTAACTCTCCTGTATTTGAGAAACAAATAAAATCTGCAAAGAACAAATGGTGTTTCATTTCTCTACAACGTGTGTGTTCTTTTACATCCATCTTTGTGGGGATATTTTGCCGGTCCTTACTTATTCAAAAGACTTTTTTAAGGGTTAAGATGTGGTTTTTGTTCCTTGACTTGGATGTTTGAGCCTCTATGTGCAGTTTGACACCTGAAGTGTTTTTCACATTCATCTCCTGAAGGAGGAAAGTTTCTTCGTGCTCACTTTAAGTCTAGTTTTTTAAAGTTTTGAGATACTAAGTCATTATTTTCAGATAAGTTAATCATTATTTTGAAAAAGTTAATTATTTTGTGACACTAAGTTATCACTTTGCTGAAGTTATTATTTTTCAGTTTTTTTTTATTTTGTGAATCTGGTAATAACTTAAGATGCTAAGTCTTTTTTTTTTTTTTTTTTTTAGATAAGTTATTATTTTCAGAAAAGTTAATTATTTTGAAAAAGCTCATTATTTTGTGACATTAAGTCCTCATTTTGCTAAAGTTTAGGATCATTATCTTTGAAAAAGTTTATCATTATTTTGTTGAACTAAGTAATTATTTTCAGATACTCAGTCATTATTTTGAGGGAGTTTCACATTAAAATGAGTTACATAATTTTTTGTTTTATCACTTTTGCATACATTAACTTCCATACTGTTAACTGCAACCTGGAGGTTAAACATAAAAAATATAAATAAAAAAAGATATATATATATATAATAATAAAAAATAAAACGAGTAAAAATTGAAAATTAACGTGGTAGTGCGAGTGGATATGCTTTAAGGATTTCTAACTAGTTGACTTTTTTCTGTGGGAAAAAAATAGAAAAATTTTAGAAAAAGTATTACTCAAAGCAGAGTTGTGTTTTTTCTCAGTGTGTGTGTGTGTGTGTGTGTGTGTGTGTGTGTGTGTTGTGTGTGTGTGACCCCATCTAGCGGGCCCGGCTGGTATGAAGCTGTCGCTGACGTCATATCTGGAAAACGAAACTGACGATTTGGAGTTTCCCGAGAAAACCTCAACACTTCCGGGCTGCAGTCTGACGGTACTTAAAGAATAAACAGCTGGGGCTGAATCACACACATCAGCTCTTAGTGACAGCGCGAAAACGATCTGCACGTCAACTCGACGCACCTGCAGCGGCTGAAACCTCGCCACGAGCCTACAGGTAGGTAAGCCGTTATTAAAAGAGCTGTCAGCGCTGTTTACACATTTAACGTGAGCTTTATCGCTCTGTTGTAAAGTTGTTTGCAAACGTAAGTCCACAGCTGTTGGTTTACAGCCTTTCTGTCACACAGTCACAGGGAAATGTAGTAACTGGCTACTGCATCTATTGACAGAGGGGGGAAGTAATTATATAACGGCTACTTACTGTATAATATATAGTATAGTATAGCCACATGCTGTAGCATGTTAAATTTCAGAGTTGATGTGGTTGCAACTGAGTATTTCCACTTTTTGATAGTTAACTTTTACTTTAACCCTTTGAAATCCGGACATATTGGCTTGATTTCTTTCACAAATACCAGAAGAAAGCAACTGCAAATGACCCATAAATTCACAAGAAATTAGAAGAAAAAAACCTGAAAATTAGCACAAACAAACAGTTAAACAACAAAAGTAAAAAAAAAAAAAAAAAAAAAAGGAAATGACTTGGGGAAAAAATGCTTGATAGTTATAATAATTCTGTAAAATAATTCTAATATTTATAAATATAATTCTTAAGAAAATTTTCTCTAGCATTTAAGTAAATTTTCTAAATCTACTAAAAGTGATGTTGATCCATGTTTCAAAGGGATAAATGCAACATTACAAAAACAATTACTGTATCTAGTATTAATATTCAACTCTTGAAGGATGTTACTGTGATAATTAGATATTAAATTACCTTTTATTATTCATATAATTTTTTCATTATTGTTTTTATCATACACGTATTTTTGGTATTGCATGTTGAACCACATCTGGCCTCACATTGGCTTGCTTCCTCTTTCTTGCACCTTAGAAATTGCAAATATGAACAGAGTTTCCCAGCTGCACCGTGGCACTGTTGACGTCAGGATATCAATGCTGAGATACTGTGTGTTGCTTAATATATCGTATACCTTTTATAAATGTAATGCAGGTGGGAAAAGAAAAAAGTAATCCTCCATTCTAAAAAAGTACACTATGTCAACATACAGAAGTGATTTTTATATTATTTACTCCTGTTTACTTATACTATTATGTAAAACCTCAGGGAGCTATTTTTATTAATTCATTTTTATATTTAAATTTTTCTGGACAGTATCAGTAGTAACCCTGAAAAAACACTATCAGCCGAACCCTAATCTTTAGGTAGATAAGTTTCACATAGATAAGTTGCTGCAAAAGGCAAAATATTATTGATTCAAGGTAATGTGTATTTTAATTTTTGAAATAAATCAAACAATAATTTGGTGCCAACTCTGCGGTAACTATGACAACCCCTGAGGGGTTTCAGACACCATGTTGAATACCAAGGTTCTTTTTAATATAAACCTATAAATATAGATAAATAATTATGGTTATAAAACATCCAGCTTGGCCCAATGCTTCAATAAAGCAACATTGCTGATTTGGATAGGCTTCAGACTTTTAAATTTAATAAATATTATTAAAAGATCACAAAACTTGTATGAAACTAAAAAGCAACGACAGAATTTTTTAAAATTGTCTTTATTATAGATGATCTGAGAATCAATTTACCAATGATTAGGGATGCCAAATGGAGCAGCGATGATGCTGCTGACATGACACTCTTTCTCCGCCACAGAAATGTCTCATTCTAGACCACTGCTCATCCCGTGGCTGCGGGCCCAGATTGACAGCGAGAGGTATCCCGGTGTCCACTGGACAAACCCGGAGCGAACAGAGTTCTGTGTCCCGTGGAAACATGCTTTAAGACAGGACTCCTCTGACGTTGACATCCTCATCTTTAAGGTAATACACAAAGTCATCATGAATAACATAATATTAAAAAAAAAACTTCCGGCCGTCAACCTGCGTTCTCCCTGCAGGCCTGGGCAGAAGTGAGTGGCAATGGGCGGGCTCACGGGGACTCGTCAGTCTGGAAAAGGAACTTCCGCAGCGCCCTCCGAGCCAAAGGCTTCAAAATGGTCAGCGACAGCAAGAATGATTCTGCTAACCCCCATAAAGTGTTTCACTGGCCGGATGAGCTAGCTTCAGGAGGTGAGGATCTACCAGGGCGTCCGTAGACCACCACCATTTGGTCTTTTATCGCAAGGGCGTAGGTTTGGTTTTAACACTGGGAGGGACACATGAAACGGGGGTCCCCTGCCAGAAATTTCTGAGCATTAAAAACTCAAAGGACAACTTTGGCATTTTCAACATGGACCCTATATTCCCATGTATATGTGTCTGAGAGACTGATGTGAGCAACAGTTTTTTTGAAGCAGCAGACAGCCGTGCAACAGACTGCAATGTAAACAAATAGAGCAACTGAACACTGTCATTGTATCGTAATTAAAGTGGTTATTTTTTCTGCAGACAGGCTCAGATTGTTTTTATGTGTGGCTGAAGTGTCTCTTTACCTTGCGCTTGATGCAGTCTATTTGCTATTTTCTTGTCAAGTGTCTCACAAATCTCAAAAGATGTGACTTGTTGCATGAAGACATGCAGAAATGTAAGTGCGAGTTGGAAAGAGCAGTTTCTCTTCCTGTGAGCTGAGCTGAACAGCCAATCAGAGTAATTTCATTCACCAAATGGCTCCAGGGCCGCTGCCACTAATTCAACATGCTGATTCAGCCGAAAAAAAAAAAGCAGACCAGGGTCAATGAGGACCAAGGAGGGCGGATGGCTGATTATCAGCTTGGTGTGTCACGGCCTTAAGATTTCAGAAAATAGGGTCCAGGTTGAAAAATGCTGATTATCCTTTAATTTCCTGAATTCTGGGGAATTTTTATGCACCAATTTGTGCATTTTCACCATCAATTTATGGTTAACATAGAGGTTCTCTTGCTACTTTCATTTATTGTTTGGCAAATAAACATATTCTTACTATTGAGGGGGATGTGTCCCCTGAGTCCCCCCTGAAATCTACACCTATGCTTTACTGTAGTGGATAGCAGGCATGTTAAAAAAGGACTGTTCCCTCTGATAAATTGTAAAAACAATGTAATGAGATGTGTATGTGACATGTCATTAAAATGACTTGAAAACAACAGAGCAGCTTTTTCCTGATGTGGTCACATATAGCACATATCTGATCACCTCCTTACCTGATTTGGATGATCATTTTACTGTCTAATTTACATACATCCATGTCTGGATTTATTTCTCTGTAGTCGAGATTTATCAAGGTAGTATGCAAATGCAGAGCCTATACCATTTGTAAAGGGGATTAGAGAGGAGATTAAAAGGGTGTTTTTGAGGCGAATAAATGATAAAAAAGATAGCGAGCTGCAGATGTTAACTAAGCTCCTTTGCTTTCGCTCTCAAAGCTAACTCTTCTGCTGGATCCCAGGACCAAGATGACCTCAATTTGCTTGAGGATATCGGCCTTCCAACACCAGAGGTAAGTGCTTGTGGGTAGTAAAATGTAAATGATATGAAATTAAGACACATTATTCAATAGATTTCATGTGGACTCATTAAGATGTGTATCTTTGATATCTTAGAGCCATGCCATCCCATGCTTAGATGACCTTCTCTATCTGCCAGAAGGTAAGGAACTGGAACCCAGTGAATGCATTTTATATCTCTGAAATTTCCTTTACCCTGCTGAAACCTCCTGAGCAAATAGGCTTGATTTCTTGCAAAAACATTGGAAGAAGGCAATGGGCATCTTAAGAGAAAATGACCTAAAAATTAGCACAATAAAAAAGAGTAAAAAGACAATTACTCAAAAATTAGACAAAAAAAAAAAAAAAAAACAAAGAAAAAAAAGAAAATGTAATGGACAATTACTCAAAAATAATAGAATAGAATAATTTGAAATATACAATAATGATAGTTATTTCATTTTTTGAACATTTTTTCCCAAATCTATTAATTTCCTCTACTTACTTAAGTGCTCAGTGCCTTTTTCCCATGTTTTCAAGAGAAAGCTAAACAGTTTGCAGGGTTCAAAGGTTTAAATACTTGTGAAGGCGTCTGAACACAGCACAAAAAAGTAATGTCGATCCAAGTTTCAAAGTGTTAACATTCCCAGAAATGGCTGTTAATTTGGAATCGTATTTATGAATATTTCTTAACTCATGGATATTTGCCAACAGACCCCTCTGCCAACCAGGATATTCTCCAGAAGTGTCTGAAGGGACTGAACATTGGCCCTGAAGCAGGTAGGACTTATCAGCTCTGCTCGTCATTTCCTCCTCACTGCTGCAGTGAGCACAAAACCAGAGTATCCAAGTTACTTTTTTTCCTACAGACAGTTTTTTCAGTTTCTCCAACTTTTCCACAGAGGGCACCGCAGGCTTTGAGCCTCCTCCTGAGCAACAACAGCTCCAAAACGCGATTGTGATTGGTGGACATGCGTTGCCTGGGCAACAGCAGTATCCAGTAACGTTTGAGGGTGCAGTCGGTGAAGCTGGGTTGCCTGAGCAACCGGCACGTCCAATGGAGGGAGCCGTGGGAGGGGCCTGTGATGGGCAGTTGGTGGAGCAGTTCCTTCATACCATCACCAAGACCAGTGATGGAGATACTTTCAGTAAGTTGGATTTCACTGTGAACACGAAAAGGAGACTTTACACAGACACTCAGAAAATATGAGCGTAGAATATCTTCAAAAAGGCCGTTAAAACAGTATGACCTGTCAATGTGAATAATATCAGTCATAATTTGCAGCTTGAATAACAGGTTTTAAACAGAAATATAGCTAATAATTTCCTTTTGTCATACAGTTCTCCTCTTTTTGAATCCACAGAGACTCAGTTCAGGATAACAGTGTACTACAGAGGGGTGAAGGTGTCTGAGCAGCTGGTGGAGAATGAAGTGGGAATCCGCCTAGTTTACAGGTAACATCAAAATAAAGCTTTCATCAAAGGAAACACATCTCACAAATGTTCCCAAGTTAAGTTTAATTAAAAGAATAGTTTAGTGTTTTGGGAAAACATAATTTTGTTACTTGCCAAGAGTTAGTTGAGAAGATTGATACCAGCCCCCAATGTCTGTGAGGTGAATATGTAGCTGGAGGGAGCAGCCATTTAGCTTAGCTTAGCATAACAGAGGAAACAGAGGCAAACAGCTAGCCTGCCTCTGTCCTAAGGTGCAAAATCTGTTTACCATGAAGTTCATTGACTAACACCAGACTAGATGTTTCCCCCTGTTTCCAACATCGACGACCTCGAAGGCTAAAAAATGAAACCAAAGTGCCAAAAATTGCAGTTCCTTGAATGGCCACTTGAGGCTGATTTCAAGAGTGAGTCCATCCTCATAAACCACCATGATAAAATGCCCAACTCTACAGCAGAAATGAACACGTGTACAGCCTACAAACAGTTTTGGTCTCTACAGCTAACTTTTAATAGTCTTGACAACTGTACAGGGATACATTTTTATATAACTCACTCATTTAAATTTAAATAAGGCGTAGAGTTATGCATAATCAAGGGCTAGGTCGATTTAAATGACAGTCAGTGACAGCACAGTCAGTTGTTAAGTCACAGCTACAGTGGTAATGATAGTCAGGTAATGTAACCATGGTGTATCCCCAGATTCATAGCGTATAGGCATAGCCGTAGCTGTCGCTATTTCTGTTTGTTTTCAGTTCATAAAAGCTGTAACACTGTAACATTTTGGTTTGCCTGAAAACTGAAAAATGCTCCAAAGAGTCAGATATTAAGTTTCTCCAAAAGTACATTTTGTTTAATAGCTTTAGGTCTGTTTCTTGCAAGCAAAAATTAGCATTAGCATGAGTTAACCATCACTGTAAATGCAGGTTGCAGATTGGTAGCTAGTGTAAGGGTTAGCTCCACGTTCTTGTCCAAATATGATTGCTTTTGGCTTCAAAAATCCAAGATGGCGACAGTCAAACTTGAGGCTTCGAAATAGGAGTTTACAAAGCAATGGTGTCATGGTGGCTATGTCCTTTGTTTTATACAGTCTCTGGTCTCCAGTCTTTATGCTAAGCTAAGCTAACAAGCTTCTAGCTCTAGCTACGTATTTATCTTACAGATATGAGAGTGGTATCGATCTTATCTAACTCTCGGCGTGAAAGCATATAAGCGTATTTTCCAAAACGTTAATGTTGTCAGGGCTCTGCCGTGCACATAATCGGCCTTTCATCTTAAAATCTACTCACTAAATGTTGTCTTCACAACAGGCCCGAGCTCACTGGGACAGTTTTGGATCACGACTCAGGCCTGTCGGTGGTCTCTCTGCCAAGTCCAGGAGTCATGCTGGATCAAACCCAAGCCAACCTGACCCAACGCATCCTGGACAGGCTGGAGGGTTTGGATGTGGGTGTGTCGGGCCATGTGGTGTATGGACAGCGATGGGGTGAAAGCAGAGCATTTTGGAGCTTCTCCAAGTTTGACAGCAGCAGACAGCCTCAGGAGATTTCTAAACTGCAGCCTCAACCGCTGTACCAGTTCAAGGATTTTGTGCGAGGTCGGTGAAAGGAATAATGTAGCTTTTAGTTCAGCCTGTGAATATGTGCCGTATCGTGCCTGTTGGCTTGATGCAGTGATTTATTGTCCTTTCCCTCCAGGAATATTGGACTTCATTGATGGGAGAGACTGCCCTCCCTGCTCCCTGTTCTTCTGCCTCGGGGAGAAGTGGCCTGACCCAGACAACAGGCCTTGGGAGAAGAAACTCATCACGGTGGAGGTGAGAGCACCTTTGAATTATTAAAGGGCGCAGACAGTGTTGTGCTCTCACAGACCTTAAAGCAGTATTTCAGTTTGGCAGAAAAGGGTTTTTTTTTTTTTAGCTGCACACACCTCTATCAAATTTCATGAGTGATCAAACCCCCTAAATTGCCCACTCAAGGGAGCTGTAGTCAGCGGCACTTTTCAAAAGGCAATTTTGTCTCAGTATTGATTAATAGCAGTGAGAGAACAAAGCCTCAATACCGGTGGTGACAGCGGATCCCTTGGGTGTAAAAGGTTTTTCTGCTCCTGAGTGTCCACAGAGGAGTGCATGCTGAGAAATGATCAGCTTAGACAAAAAGTTGCTTTAGAGACAGCAGCTTGACACGTCTCATTGCGCTGGCTTTCTCGGATTTCACGGCTTCTGTCGAGCTCTAATTTGCCATCTCGCTCTTGTCATTGTTGTCATTGTATCTTTTTTTTCTTTTCTTTTCTGTCTCAGGTGGTCCTGACTTCAATGGAGGTACTGAAGGACATGGCTGTTGTAGGCGGTGCCTCCTCCCTGCAGTCTGTGGAGCTGCAGATGTCCCTCGAAGAGATGATGGAGATGTACTGACACATTCTGCTGTGCAAAAGGAAAGTCCTTGATAACCTTTTGGGTTTCTTAACCTTGACAAAAATGTCTCAGAAATAATTATGTTTACATGAATGTTAAAGTCTCTGAATGTTAAGCTCTGGATTTGCTGATACTGCACAAAGGTGACACTTGTACCACATTTAAACATGAATGTGTGCTTTTAAATCCATTTATACGTCATATTTTAGCATAAAATCACTCTGGTCATAATAAGACTATGACCAGAGTGTTCAAACTGGATCTTTTTTACATGTTTAGTAATATTATTGGTGCTAGTGATTCTGAGAATTAAAACACATTTCTGAGACAGCATGCTGCTTTCTGATGTGAAGAAACTGAGCTACATAATAGATCTGTCTCTGAGTGAGAGGTAAGCAGGAACTCTTTTCAGAGGCCTGTCACTCTTCCTACACTCTGGCCTTGTAAGTAATGTGTTTATGCCGAAATAAACTGATTTTTTAATATAAAACTCATCAGAAATACAATGTTGTGAGTTAGTGCTGGGTGGTATACCGATTTATCCAATATAGCGTTTGTGAAGTTTTCATATGAAATGGATATATCAGATACGGCATACTGCTGCATTGCAGAAAACACTTGCTGCGACTCTTCAATGCAAATGACAGCTGTCATAAAATGAAACAGATGATTTGGCGATCCTTACAGACCAACTCTTGATAGTCAAACAAAAAATGTTTAAGTCAGATCACATTGTATCATGATGTTTCAATCAAAAGTCTAATTAAATCATGGATTTAGAGAATCATGCGTGAACTCCTGACAGTTAAATAAGCCACTCTAAATCTATATATGGGGGGGGGGGGATGCTCCAATATACCATAAAACCACCAGAATCTATAAAATAAAATACAGTGATACAAATTTTAGGTCATACTGCCCAGCACTACTGTGAGTACAGTGAAATGATTATACTGTAAGAATACTTAAAACATCCAGTAAACAAATAATAGTAAAGCCTTGAAGTCAACTGTTTAGCCAAAGCTACAATGTGTAAGTTGATTTAAGAGCGCAGATGTGATCAGAACATCTGTCTCTGATCTTTTATCATATGAGAGAGTTTTAGCACAGTATACACCTGAGCACAATCTAATTCACTTACTGTATGTGCTGAAACACACCAGAGACTCTTTCGGAAAAAAGCAAATACACTGTGCAGATGTTTATTTTGTTTTTGTGTATCAGATGGAGCCTAAATCAAACTGTGTTGAAATGCACATGATATATATACATACAAAATGCCTTCAAGACTTTATTAAAATATTGGATAATATTATCATGTTTTTACTATGAAATCATTTCCTTCTTACTTTATACTCAGTTCAACTTAAACCAGTGTGACCTTGTAGCTGCTCTATATTGTTAGTCTTAATTCAAATAAGAAAAGATAAGAATTAATAATGGAAAAAAAGCTTTTCATATCCTTTTTTGAGTACGCTGACTTTTGTGACTTGTTGCTTCACTTCCGTGCATTTACAACACATACTGCACTGTCAAACTTTAGAAATTACATATTTGAAAAATAAAATCAGCACACTGAATGAATTGATTTGATGTGTTTCAGTTCTTCTCTCCTTCTGCTTCTCTATCGTTATCTGACTCAGACTTCCTCTCCTCAGCGAGGGAGTTTTCTCCCAGTCCTGACATCGGCACCAGTTTACCCTCTGAATCCACTCCCATTGGCTGGATGATGCTGTCTCTGCAAAGCAAATGAGAGTGAAAAACATTTTATTAATTAAAATTGATCTTTTTTGTTCTCATTTAATCCTGGGTTTTCTGTTTGTAGTCCTCTCTTGTGGGCTTTATTTAGGGGGTTTTCCGTTTGTTTTTCCTTGTTTTATATATTCAGTCATATTTAGTTTATACCCTTTTTTGTTATGAAAGTCACACTCCTCATGTGCAATGACTTGTGTTACTTCCTGCCTGTGTCTTTTGTTTTCTGTCACACCTGTCCTCTATCAGTCTTGTTAGACTTTCCCTGCACACCTGCTCAGCGTTGTTTGCTCCACCCTAATGGTCCCCACCACACCCTTGTTAGCCAATCCCTGTGTCTTCCTCCTTTTGCCTGTGCCCATCTACCTCAGCTGTGTCTCGTTCTTGTGATTAGTTGTGTAGTTGTCTTTCCCCCTCTCACAGGGGAAAGTCCTGTGTTTGTTTAAACCATCCACTTTCCCAACCTAAGTCCTTATGCAAAGCTCTTAATACTACTTCCTCCTTCTCTACTCCTAAGTGAGTGAATGCGTCCTGAATGAGTCTTTGTCACTTCACTGACCTGGACAGCTTGTTGAAGAGCATGATGAGCCTCCTGGCCTCCTCCTCCTTCTCCTCCTCTGTCATGCCCTCCATGGGGTCTGGCTGCTCCGCTTCCACCCGCCCTGTCACCGGGTTGATGCGATCTTTGACCTGTCGGTACTCCTCAGTGTCCGAGTCAGAGTCGCTGGAGTACTGGGCGTCAGAGGTGAGGGGCGTGGACACCTGGCCGCCTAGCAGACCCCTGGTGGCCAGCAGGCCTGCTGCGTTACCGTAGCCTGTGTACTTGACAAAACGGCCCACTGGTAGAAGTGAAAGTGATGATCAAAAATTTATATTGGGGAAAAAAACTTAATTTTCGTGTGTTAGCTATGTACACAGAATAGAAAGATTATAATTAGAAAAACTAAACAACATTTTCAACACAACACAAGGAGCCACTGAGACATGGTGTGCAGGCAATCATGGCTTAAAAACCATTTAAGTGTATTTTTAATTTTAGCAAGGAGCCCAAAGTTTCCAAACAGAGCGTGATAATGTTTAGTTGTACCATTTTCCTTGCAGAGGACAAAGATGAGGTCAGCGGCGCAGTGTTTGAGGTCTGTATCCAGGTGAGTCATGAGACGGATCAGACGACTCTTCACTGTGGAGCCCTCCTCTGGCCTGTGTGACGCGTCTCTCAGAGGCGGCAGGATCTAATCACAGGGAGAAATTATGGCTTCACTTGTCTAGTTTCAAAAATAACCCAAATATTGTGAGAGGCAAACCACACTCAGAGGTGTCATGATTTTGGGGGGTTTTACATGTTTCCTGATGTAATGGCGCGTTTCTCTGTGGGCCCGGCAGCTCTCTGTCAGCAGATTAAGGATTGGTGTCAGCTTCTCTTTCATCTTCTCACCCTGAGAGGCAGGAGAAGACAGGGAAGACTCCTTCAGGTTATTCCACTATCAGCTAACAGTCGCACCTTTAAACTCAACATTTTTAGGCACAATATTAAAGCTTGGCCACTTTAACATTTAACTCTGCATATGACTTTCTTCCTCACCGACTCCAGCCGTCTCTCCATGAACAGCACCAGGGTTTGGACACAGTCCATGTTGACCCCCTGGCACTGCTCCGAGTTTGGCTCCAGAGGAACCATCAGCAGCACATCCAGACACTGCAGAGGCAGCGCTGACAGCAGGTTCACTGTGTGACTGAGGGATTGAGATTACAGGAACAGAGAGCCGATAAAAGAGAGCACTCAGTGTTTGGTTCAGTTTAGCATCATGGATCATTGAGTAAATGCAAGAAGCAGTAAAAGAAACATATACAACAAATACATTTTTTGTGTGTGTCACTGTTTTACTACTTCAGATTTAGTTTTTTTTTAAACATTTTCTTTGTGCTGTTACCTTGTCAATTACCTCTTATTTACAATTTGTGTATTTCACTTAGTTGTCCTGTATTGTTACTATAAGCATTTTATCTATTTATTTATTTGTTTATTTATTTTATCTCTACATTTATAGGTTTTATTTTGCCCCTGGTGTTCCCTCACTCATAGTAGCATCTTCGTAAAAAAAGAAATAAATAAATAACATTAATATCCCAGCCCAAATATTAAAACCATTTCTAGCAAGCCTTTGTAATGTCCAATTTTTTTTTAGGATCACTTGAATGCATCACCTGACCTGGTATCTTGCCATTGTCTCATTTAAGGCAGGTGTGTGAAATTAGTCAATGAGGAAGACACTGAAGCGGATTCAGTCTTTAACTGCCGTGTTTTTTGGTCAAATCGGGTTTTATTGTTTGTAAAATCACTGTTTTTTTGTTTGTTTGTTTTTTATGCCCTTAACTTTGTTTACCTCCAATCATCGTTCAGTCAATCAACACCCAGAGAACCAAAGATCATCAGAAACAGTGAGTAACCAAAATACAGGGCATTTGGATAGCTGTGTTCAGTCTCTGTGATTAAAACATAACTGGAAGTCCAGCTCTGAAATTGTTCTGTGAATATTTCTCTAATATTCAATACATATTGCAACTTCTGATCAAACCATTTTAATCTTTATGCTTAAAATAACTGGTTAGATCTTGACCATTTCCAGTTTAAGTCAAACACACTTCCGCTTTAGTGCAGATTCAGATAATTTAGTTGTTTCAACAGCAACAGATATACTGTAGATGGAAATTATGGTGCACTCAGTCATTCCTTGATTTTGCAATGTGGGATTACAGTTGGAGTGAAGTTGGACTTCATAAAACTCCTGATGGAAATCCAGGGTGCATGTACCCACCTCATACATTAAAATGAATTACTTACATTTAATATCTTATGAATAAAAATCTAAATAATAACATTTAAATGTTTCTCTTATTTACATAATTTGTGCCTGTATTGTATATACTGTAAAATTCTACACCATAATACCTTAATCATTCTAAAATTTTATTTTGCCATATATACCAGTAGAGCTCAAAAAAGTGAGAGATTTGATGCAAAAATATGCATGATATTATATTAAAAAAATAACAATGTGACACCAGCATCTTCAAATGCATCTGCTTCCTCATCAGTGATACTGATTGTCACTGCAATTTCCTTCCTATCCAACTTTGATTCATGCTCACCCCTGCAGAGCATCAGTGTCATCAGGAAGTAAACACTTCCTCATCAGGCAGAGGCGAAGGATTGCCACAAGGTGTCGGTAAAGAGCTGCATCATCCTGAGGGAAGAGAAACAAACCTGCTGATCATTTTTCTCATATTTTATCTTGATGGCTGACAGCTTTATCCTGGACTCATAGTCACTGACCTCACTTGGCTCCTGCCTGTGGGAGCTGTATGTGATGTTGAAGAGGATTTTGAGGATTTCTGTGATACACTGAGCAGCGTCCGGTGAGATGGGTGCTGCTGCTGCGTCCAGCACACACTCATACTGGTCCTTCCACTGAACCTCCAGGCAGCTCTCCAGAGCCGCTGTGAGGATGGACACACCTCCCTCCTGGACAAGCAACATAATGAGAGTGAGAGCAGGAAGGAATCCAGTTCAGAGGTGGAAAACATTAATCATTATTAGAATAAACTAAATGTTACATAATAAACAAAAGGAAATACACTTTAGGGGATTGTCATTGTAACAAGAAACTTATATAGTAAATATTTAGTACAGCAACTAGATCTATCACAAGTATTGAGTTATCAACTTATTGAGGTCAAAAAACATTATTTAGGTTATTTACATATATCGAACAATCTCACACAAGTGTTTGAATGTGTGTTTGTTATGAGAATGTCATTTATGTTTTAGCCAAAATGATGCTGGAATAAACAGAAGGGTTTCATAGTTTATTCCTTATTAAGGAATGACTCTCTGTATCCCCGTACCAAATATTTAATATTTATTTGAGTGCAATTTTTCCTCAAAAAAGCCCTAACGTCTATTTTAGTTTTGCTGTTGTTTTATTTCATGTCTATTTTGTTTATGTTTATTTGATTAATTTACAAAGCCGACTATCACAAATCACAATTAAAAAAATCATTTAGATATTGTTATATCATTATATGGTTGATCGGGATTTTATCTGTTACCTTAAAGTGATGCTCTTTTCTCATCTAATCCGACAGTTTAACTAGTTTTAAAACTTGCATATGCCCTCTTAGTCATTATATCTACGTTATTATTGATTATTGATCGAATATTGAATCCTGTTAATATTTGTCCAAAGTATACAAATAGTTATTCCTACAATATTGTCACATCCAAGAGGGAATTTGGTTAGAAAAAAAAATAAATGTTCGATTCTGTCTCCTCGGTTTAGCATTGATGACGTGATTTTGAAGAGATTTAAAAATATCAAGATATATATTGTGTATCTTGATGTAGCCAAAAAAAATATTGCAATATAATTTTCAGCCCATATCGCCCAGCCCTAATCACAATATGCCCCAGAGAACTATACAGCATATGACATCCCTCTGTCCTTGGACCCTTACAGCAGATAAAGAAAAACAAAAATCCCTTTAACGCTGGGATTTAACACTTTAATGCATGAATATTCTTAAGACTTATAAGATCATTGCTTTTATATTATCATTACATAATAAAAATGGTATAAAAAAGTCAGAAAGTGACAATAATAATGTTTATTGAGGTTATTTCAGTGACATCATGTCATCAAACAGAACTAATACCATAACAGGCCTAAGAGAAAATATAAGTGACGTTACCTGTTGAAGCTGAGTGCTGAGCTCTCGCCTTAGTGCAGTAATGAGGAACATGAGACGTAGTTCATAGAACTGAACACTGGAGGGCGATGAGCCACTGACACTGGACGACAGGCGCTCTGTGAGGCCACACATGAGCCTGATGGAAAGAAATAACAAGAAGTTAAGCGTCTGGAAACATGTCGATTTGCACAAAAGCCAAATGAAGGTTGTGACAAAGTAGTGTCACGGTGATTAGCCATACATTATTTTGTCTCAGCTGCAGTGGAAATACCCTAAGGTCACATAGGACTGTCTACATTTGACCATAATGTGCAGGAAAAAATGACTAAATGAACATGCAAGTTACAGATCCAGCAGCTGCGTTGAGCAGCAGTTTGGATTGTTTGTGTTTTTGTGTGTCCTGTGAGTGAGCACACCTGAGAGCACTGAACCTCTCCTGCGCCCAGGTGCTGTTGTACACCACATTACACAGCACTTTCATGGCCTCTTTTCTCTGCGCCTCCTCTCCTGAATTCCCCTCGTCCTCCTCTTCCTCCCCCTCTATCTTGCTCTCCCTGCGGTCCCTCCTTCCTCGCTCCAGCATCTTGTGATGGACGCCGCCTCTGTGCATTTCGTTGATGCTGGTCCTGTGGCTGCCGAACCAGCTGAGGCTGTCCAGATCTCTGTCGCTGTTGGCGATGCTGATGTCACTCTTTGCGTCCTCGTCGAAGCACTCTTCGTTTTGGTCACTGGCTTCAACATTGCCTTCGTCGTCCTCAGTGCGAGAACGCAATGCTTTGGCCTGGGCAAGAGAAGCGATGATGTGATCGTAGAATTCACAGTCAGGGTCGCTGGATTCGTCGCTTGCATCGGTTGTGGTCAGCCCGGCTAGTTTGGCCAGTGTCAGGAGAGCGCTGTCTGTCACCAAGGGGCCCAGGACCTTTTTGTCTCTGGAGAGGATCCTCAGAGTGCGTAGAGACACTCTCAACAGACGACATTTAACTCCTGTTCTTATGAACCGCACCAGGACAACAGCTAAATTCTGAAGATGTGAAAATAGACATTTAGATTAAGAACTTATTCAAAGGAACAACGAACAATCCCTCCGGACAAGAAGAAAGTGAGTGTGTGAGGCACCTGTCTGAGGAGGAGGCCTTGATTCTCCTGGTCGTAGTCGTCACAGTCAGAGTCAGAATCAGTGTAATCCCTCACTTTATTCTTCCTGAACTGGTACAACAGAGTAAAGAAGAAATAAAATCAAATACAGTTTATAAAAAAAGGTTTAACTAAGTAAGTCTAAACTGTGGCAGCACTGTACCTCTTCTAATTTTCTTTGCTTCAGGAGGTGGACAGTCAATTCAATGAAGAGTGCAGCAGCAAAGGGAGGAAATATACAATACATATTTGTGTCATCACTGTCAGTATGGGGCAATATATCATCAAGTGTCATATGCAACCATTGGGAGTTCACCCATTTGTTCCTGGCAAAGACTTTACAAAGAGCTTCTCTGTTACTGAGGGACTGACAGACAAAGGGCAGGGTTGACCCCGATGTTATGGATCACATTAGTCAAATAGTTAACTCATTGTTCATCAGTAGGTTGAAAGATGAGTCAGTGTTTGTGAATCTAAAAAAAAATATTTTTATCAGAACATAAAAGTGTGAAAAGGCACTACACTGTGTAAGCTTAAATTAATATAACAATAAACACAATTTAAAAATAATTTAAATACATTTTGAAATCTAATTAAATAAATCAAATAAAAAAAGTAAATTGAATTAAATAGAAAAATGTATATAAGTTCACTCAAATATAATCAAATAAAAAGGTTTAAATTCCAAATTAAATAAAGTAAAAAAAACCAAGCTATATTAAAATGGTTGCAATTGATTTGCTGCAATTAGATGAACAATTAAATTCCTTATAATTAAATTAAACCATAAATTAAACTGAAAACAAATAAAATGTCCTAGTTATTTTTAAATATTGATATTTGTTATTCAATATTTAATTAAATAAAAACTAAACTAAATTGTACATTTAAAAATTAAATATTGAATTCAATCAAATTATTGCATTGAAATAAAAAAAATACATAAAAAATAGGATTAAATTAAAGTTCAACTAAAACACAAGAAACTTGTGCTTCTGAAGCACAGGTTTCTTGTGTTTTATTTGAACTTTAATTTAATCCTATTTTTTATGTATTTTTTTATATATTATAATAAAAGTTAATTGATATCAATACAAATTATCATAAAACAATTAGATTGAAGGGGTTGAATAGATTAATGTGCAGTATGCTGTTATTTAACCGCTCTGCCTGGGCTCAATCTGCCTAAGCATGCTGTGAGAGAGGATCAGGAATAACTGATACAGCACAATTACTAATCACAGACAGACTGTGGAGTGGGGGTGGGGAAGAGTGGATGAGATGGAGGCCTCGGGTGAGGGGGGTTAAACAAAGGTGAGGTTTAAGAAACACAGGAAGTTATGTGATGCGATAGTTAACTTTCTCTCAGTGCATCACGAGTGCATTACCAAAAACAAACTTACTTTCCTTCGGTCCCTCTCCTCTGCATCAAAGAAGAAGCACTGGGCATACTGTAGGAGAGAAACAATGACAAAATAATGGTCTAAGCACCAGTGTATCATCCAAACACAAGTATGTGTCAGCGTCTGTGTGCTGTTACCTTTTTGTTGAACTCCTGCAGCTGCGTCTGTACACCTTTCTCATCCCCTGCTTGATGCACTGGATAATCCCCTCCAGGTCCACGTCCATGCTTCCTGCATATACACACACACACACACACACACACACACACACACACACACACACACACACACACACACACACGGGCGAGGAATAATCATTCAGGCTATAACAAAATTAAAGTTACACAACAGCAATAATGATGAAAATGGTGGGTGACAGAGGTTATGCATGATTAAGCACATAGGTACAAAAGAACACATCATGGCACAGTATATGCTGGGTCTGATATTCACCATGAATGTGGAAATAAAAGCCAATAAATGTGACATTCAAGAGCAAAAATGACAGACTTTCAGTTAAAAAAAAAAAACAAACAAACAAAAAAAATCCTCATTCTACCATCATATTGTCACAACAACTACATTATTTCGATCACTGATAAATGCTCCGTGGCTAATAAAAACTGAATTTGTATCTTTTACAGATTTAGTTGTCCATGCTGAGATGTGTTTAAACAGACATAAAAAAAAGACTAGAGACATTATGCAAGTTTAAATCCATGTGTTTCTAAAAACTTACCTTAATCAGCCAGGTATTATAAGACAGATTGATGATAAAATACGTTATTTGTGCCAAAATCACCTCAAGTCTGCAAACCCAAAGTGCTGTGACCGCTTCGACTTTACTCCAACTCGCCTCCCAGTGTTTCTCAGTCCACGTTTGCACGGTACACAACGCTCTGCCTTTGCATTTGCTCAATTCACTTGCTTTCCAGAAACCCTCATCCACTCAGCATATCTCTGCATCACTCTCTCTCTCTCTCTCCCTGTCTCTCCCTCTCTCTCTTTAATCCAAGAGAGATGCCGGAGCCATGGCGTGGTTATGCTTATAATCCACTAATGGACTCTAAGCTTATATCTCTCAGTGTTGACCCTCCAACCTACAGGTTTTCCAGACTTGTGTTGCACGCTCTCTCTGTTTGGCTTTAACACACTCTTTCACTCAAATCTCTTAATAGCGCGGGAATCACTGAAATAACCATTAAGAGTTGTTGTTTTTTTTTTTTTTTTTATCACGCCTCTCCAGCTGTTGCATAACCACACGGGTACTATTGATGGCTGAACAAAACATGACTGAGAAAGGTATCTGCTAATCTGCAGTAAACTATGAAAACATTAATATTTCTCAGCTGATGGTTTATAGGCCGGGAGCCAGGTCTGGACCTCAGGATGTTTTCAGCTTTTCTTTTCTTTTTTTTTTTACTATAACTTCCTGTTTGCCTGTACTTTGGGCTATCAAAAGCTATGACCCAGAGTATGACAAACGGTGAGGTCAGGTGGGGGCAGCCTCACTGATACAACCCCCTCTTGCAAGATGGCAACGCTGGTATCTTGGATATTTTAACCTCACTTAAGCATAGCAGGGGTAATTTGGGATGTGTCATCCATGTTTATATACAGTCTATGGTCTGTGCACATCAGATAATTAGTAACACCGGTGAAATAAAGTTTATTAGTGTGTGATTTTGATATGGGAATCTTGTTTTCAACTAGCCAATACTTTGACAGCAGCATCAGATTCAGAGTCAGACAAGGTTACAATCTCTTGCATAATATGTGTTTGCATAATGTGTCCATTGACAGCCACCTTTAAAATGTCACTCTACTCATAAACTACAGATGGTATCGAGCTACATGAGATCAGCTGCGACAGAAATTAATCTGCAGTTAGGGATGACAGCAAAAATATTGTTCAAATTCAGATTTTATCCCAATAAATCTGCTGTATTTGTTTTCAGCTTAGCTAACCTACATTCACCTGTTATTCACACGGTACTGTGAAGATAAAGTACAACTTTGCACGCTTGTTGCAAAGCGTCTTGAGTGCCCTGAAAGACGAGCTGTGTGAGAAGATGACATACGAGTGAATGACAGGCTTTCCTGGCAGGATGCTCACTCTTGTGCCCAGTGGGTAAAGGAAACAGGGCCACTGAAGTGGCCGGCTGGTGGCTGCAGGCCTACAACAACAGGATGCTCGCTACGTCAGCGAGAGCAGGAGAAAAGTCAGAGGACTCTTGACAAAGTGCTTGCATGAAAGTCAACGCATATTCCTTCAAGATGAATAGACACTTGAGATGTGGGATATCAACAAGTCAGCGCTGAAAGAGACTGATGACCCTTTGTGACTTTTACAGTAACTTGGGAAAAACAACCATTTTTACTGACGTACACAATCTGGGATTCTATGCTTTAATCATCCTGACACATACTGACATCACAAAGAAGTCATAACTGCTGGGATACTGCATGTAGCCTACAATAAACTGAACTCCGCAATCTTTCAAGGGTCAATGCACTTTAAGGGGAATAGATTTTGGTAATATTATGAATCTATTTTTTTTTTTTTTTTTTTGTTAAGCGTATGCTTGTAAGACATAAATCCTTTGTTAGATGTTTATTTGCTTATGAGTGTTAAATAGGGGTTAAATAAAGTGTGTTACCATTTAGGTAAATGAAAAAAGCACAATTGTTCATAGATTATGGATTTTTCAATAGGTTAGGAGAGAAAAATATATATCTGTTTTAGAAATATTTGTATTAATATTTCTTTTTTATTCCAAGATTTTTTAAAAAATATTTCTTTAGAAAATTGCTGGAAGGGACTTTTATTTAAAAAAGCGTTGATCTACAGGAAAGATCTTTTCATTTGGCTGCCTATGCAGAGAGACACAAACATTTATTACAATGGTGCTACCTGACCAGAGAAAACATCAGAAAAGGGCTGTGGAATTTGCTTTTGTTCAAGAGGTAGAAACCTCCCAAAACTCCCAGAATGCACTGTGCTGTACCAGACCAATAAATATTCACAGTGGTGGGTGACATAATGCAAGTTTGCTCGTCCAAAAAACAATATGACAGCCAACAAACAATTGCATATTACAGTTAAACAGTGAGCTAAAACATGTTTCTGAAAATGTTTTTTGTAGGATATCATTTTGCTGTTTGAACTGAGTTTGAGACATAGAGAGAGACACCCCTCTCGCTCTCTCTTGATCCGCTTCTATACTCTTTTTGTCCATGGTTATGGCAAGCATATAAAAATTCGGTACAATCTCTAGTTTGAGCAGCAGCCTTAGAGCCAGCAAGAATCACAGATGTTTCGCGTCATCCAGTGGAGTAAACGACAAAATGTATAAGAGCGTGACAGTTAATTTACAAATACAGCCAACACTGTTATGATGTAAAGCTGGTTGAAAATCAGCAAAGTATCCTTTTCATTGCAAAATGTGATATTTACATAAATTCTCAATATGGATTCATAATCACCTTTAAATTTAATTGCAGACAGCAAAAAAAAAAAAAAGATCCTGATACTCTTCAAGTAGTAACAGTATTGCAGGAATGCAACTCACACATTTTCAACATTGGGTAATTTGATCATTTTCTTGATTAATTAAATAATCATTTGGTGTATATACTGTCAGAAAATAAAATGCCCATCACAGTTTACTAAAGCACAAAATTATGTCAATAAATAAAACTAGAAAAGTTTACTTTTTGCTCAAAAAAGGACAAACAATTATCAAAACTGCTGCTCATAATTTTCTCTCTGTTTTGTTTTCACCCTTATTGGTAATAACGTTCTTTTTTTTTAATTCAGGTTTAAAATGAATGTGCCCATGTTTTTGTAAGCAATTCCCAATCTACTCAAAGCTTGGCTGCAGATGTACAGGAAGTGATTTACATGAGAGTCCAGACAATGCTCTCTTTTGGCACGTAATCCCAGCCGTCCTGCAAATTGTAGGAGGGAATCAACAACATTTGGAGTAATTCATAGCTTAATTGTGAAATCACAAGACTCCCTCAACATTTCACTGCTACTGCTCTCATATGCACGCGCGCCACTGATGACTCAGTGCACTGCTGACAACACAACCTGCCCAGATGGTTGTCACAGGAAAGGTTCACAATAGAGCCGAGAGGGGAAGTTGTGATTCACAGAGGCTGGGAGAAACAGAGTGTGGAGCTTGGAAAAAACGTGACTCTGACTCCCTATGGATTTACTGTATTATTAAAAGATTAGGAATAACTAGATAATTTCCTAGAGAGATGATAGGATGTTTGGCTGTGTGCCAAACCTGAAAAAAATCACAATTTCTTATTTCTGTGGCCATTTTTAAATGTAGAGAGCTTTAAACAATATCTAATTGCACCACATATTTGAAAAAAATCTTATCTTTGAGGAAAGGTCGTAACATCAAGAAGTTGTTTTTGAAACACTGTACGTAGCGGGATGTGAGTGAAGGACATTTCAGGAATAAACACGTTGACGGCAAAAGTGACTCAAGGGAAAAAGGCACAGGAAAAATGGGGCGATAAAGAAAAGCCTGGAGGAGAATTGGGGTTATTTTGGGCTCTGCGGGCTTCCTGCAGGTGATGGAAATGAAAGAACGATTTCTAGAACAATTGCTCAGCAGCAAGTGGAGTGAAGGAGGAGAGGGATGGAGGAGGATGTGGATGAGGAGGGGAAGGGGGTCAGTGTAGCAAAGAGGGAACATCGAAAATCAATGTAAACATCACAGAAGGGACGAGGTCACCTCAAATATAAGTACAATCTTGGTGGTTTGTTGTTTAAAGGTTGTTTGTGTAAGAATTACAGCTCATGTAAATAGACAATAAAACTGCCATCCTGACTGATTAATTATAAGTGTGGGAGTTGGTGTGACTGTATAATGACTTGGTTACAGACACACCCCCTCACCCTGCCATCAACCTATAAAGGACCAGGAGCACAGAGAGGTGACAGACTTGGGCATCCAACAATCAAGAGACTACGATTGGTTTACTCAAAAAGCCACAGCGGGTTTTGGAATTTACTTGTTTGTAAGTTTGCTCTATTTTCATCTAGTTACTCTATTTTGAACAGGTGTCTAATTATTTTTTTGTCTTGTTTTGTCTTTTCACAATTTCTTTTGTCTTTTTGATGATGACTGCTATTGATTTGTGTAGACCATTTGTTAGGAATAACAGATGTTTTCCTCAGCATCACTCATGGTTTTTCTGCCACAGGCCAGTGCGGTATGGAGATAGCTGTTCTGCTGCTGCTGACTGTGCCTTTGAGTGCTGCCACACCACTTAGAGCAACTCACAGGTCAGTGAAAAACATCAGTAAATATACAGCTAATGATGGTGGGGGAATACTTACAGTAACCATAATGATGTGCCACCCACTAATCTATAAATGGAATATCACAACTGCCTAAAAAAAGAGGAATATGGAAAGAAAGAAGGAAAACCTAGACTAAATATTAGTTTTTCTATATAATATTGAAAATAAGATTTGGTTGGTTCATGCAATGCATATATTAATAAATTCCATTGTTCTAATGCATCTACAGGTCAGACGCTGTCCTCCCAGAGGACGCTGTCCAGGTTTCAGAGGTGAAAACATCAGAAGACACACAAGAGCAGCATGCTCAAGCACTGAAGATCATCCCGTTTCATTCAGAAGACAATCATCCAGACCTGGAGGCTCTGAAACGCAGGTATGAGAGAGGATATATATTCAGAAATCAGCCATACCCGTTACACTCACTCTGATGTGTGGCATAGAGAGTTCTAATAAAGTAGAGATAAAAAATATGAAAACAAGACATATGTAAAATTGTAAATATATTAAACATGTGCATTTTGCTATACCCTTTAAACACCAGTACATAAAATATTCAAAAATTTAAAAATATGTATGATATGATAAGCAAGTACATTTTTTAAAAGTGCATTATGCCAAATAGCAATGTAGTATGTTAAGAAGTTCCGGTACAAGGAAAAGTTGAAAACTCTATTAAAATAAAGACACTATTTGTTGCTGATGCAGAATAATGCAGCATAACTAGTGTTTTCAGTTCTATTAATTCTGGCTGTTTGCAAAACCTAAATTGTGGGTTTTGGATTTATTTGGAAACTGGACATTATTTTATAAATGTATGTTATTTTTTAAAAGTCTGAACTTGAGCTAAAGAGCTGAAAACATAAGCTTTCATACATCTTTAATATTTCATATCTCAACGCACTCTCTGTAGAAAGTTAATGGTGCAGGATTAATGCAGCATAAATACTGTGGTGTTAATTTCAGCTCCACTAATTATAGCTGTAAGCAAAACCTAAAGTGTAGGTTTCTGATTTTCATTTGTGAATTCATATGTTTAAAAAGCCTGAACTTTAATTTTATTTTCTCCTCTCCATCACTGCAGCATGCCAGTTAAGCTTCGTCCCCGGCGTGCACCTCAGCGTGGGTGCCAGCTCGGCACATGCCAGCTCCACAACCTGGCCAGTGACTTATACCACATCAGCAAAACAGAAGGCAAAGATGAGTCTAAAAATGCCAATGACCCGCAGGGTTACGGCAAATAGAGCCAAGAAGGATGATGGCACTTAAGGACTGAGGAGGTTGAGAGTTCTCAACATGGTCTCCATCTATTAGCAACCAAATATCTCTGTGTATGTTCTGACTGACTGGTACTTATTATTATGGATTTATGCTAATGAAACACATAGATTGTGTTAATACCGTGTGGAATGTTTAATCATATAATTTTATAAAATGGAAATGTATCTATATTTAAATGCATTGTACAATAAATATTTAATATAAAAGAGTGTGTAGAGTTCTAGTTTATGCATGTCTGGACTGAATTGCAAGACTTCTGCAGCTTGAATGCTACTAACATTGGCACTTTCCATGGATCATTAGCTCCATTGTCTTTTAGGAGATGGTAGAAGGGCCCTGAATAATTAAGACTCAGAAACTGCCTCATATGCACAGGCGAAGATTTTAGAGGGGACACAGGGGACATTTCCTCCTTGATATTTAAAACATGTGCATATATATATCAATAGAAACTACAAGAGCCTAGAATGATATCAGTTTTCTTGTGCTGTGCAAAGATTGTGTACACCTTTTACAAGTATTTAAACCTTTGAGCCCGGAGCAAATTAGTTTTATTTCATTTGATAACATAGGGGGAGAGGCACTGAACAACTTAACAGGAAATGTCCTGCAAATTCCAAGATTTAATATATTCATAAAATTCTTTTTTAAAAAGCAAAGAAAAAATGTTTAAAAATATATATAAATAATTCTGTATTTAAAATTATATTAGAAAATCATTATTATTTGTAAGCACTTTTCAAATAAATTCGTTGTTTTTCATTCTTTGTCTTCTTTTTCTTCTTCTTCTTATTTTATTTTATTTTAATTTTTGCAAATTTGCAGGAATTTTTTAAAAACTTTTAACTAATTTCTTGCTAATTTGGGGTCATGTCTTCTTAAACTACTTACTATCTTCCTTCCATGTTTTGGAAAGAAATCAAGCCAATTTCAAAGGGTTAACCCTTAAAAACCTGAATCTACATCACTTTTCTTGTGCCGCTTTCAGACATCTTTCACAAGCTATTTGACCCTTTGAACCCTGATAAAACTGGTTTGATTCTTTCTAAAACACGTGGAACAAAGGCAATGAGCAGGTTGGCGAGACGTATCCCACAAATTGCAAGAAATTTGTAAAAGGTGACAAGAAAATTACCTGAAATTAGTTTTAAAAAGAGAGCATTATAAGAAAATTATCCAAAAAATGAGGGAAATGTCCAGAAATCTATGTTTATATTTATAATAATTTAATATTTAAATGATGTTACAGAAAAAATAAAATGAAATATAAAAAAATAAAAACATATTTTTGTATTATCAGCACTTTTTAGGACATTTTCTTTCCTTGATTTTCCTTTTTCTTCTTTTTTACATGCTTATTTTCAGGTAATTTTTTGTGACGTTTTTACTAATATTTTGCTATGGGTCATGTCTTGTTAAGTTGCTTATTGCATTTTCTCTATGTTTTTTTCTTAAGAAAAAAGGCTTAAACAAGGTACATTGTTGTCATGTTTATTCAACCTGAATGACAACATATTCTGATTGCAATTTGATGCTGAAAAATGTCCCAGCATGCAAAATAATCTGGCCTTGATTGCCCTTGGTGATGTGGGAGCTAATTGAGGCATGTGCCCCCCTTGCCATGGTGTAAATCCGGACCTGACTGTGTGATATTTTTAGGGAACTATAACAGCCGCAAATTGCTCAGCATAAGTTTGCTTCAGTTGCTCTGTCTGCTACAGTGGTGTCAAAATGTGTGTCATCAGTGGCATTTTCCCTCTGACCTCACCACATCTGATATGACTCAATCAGAGATTGGGGGCTTTGTGGGAAAATTGACACATACTGTAATGGGATTACAATCAGCATTGGCCCATATCAAACACCAGGGCCCGGCTGTTCAAAGGTAATCTGATCTGATTTCAGCTATCAAATTGGATTAAATCTTGAAAAAAAAAGGATTCTGAAATTGGACTAGATCACGTAATCCAGTCTTGGTTTTGATCGGAATAAATCCCCAAAATTTGTAGCAGGATTGGTAAACCTCTGATTCAAACAACTAGAATTTTTTTGTTTCCAGCAGAAGGGTCGATTCAGTATGGATTTCAGACAAAATGTAACAAAACTTTTTTTTTTTTGAACTTACTTTTTTTTTTATTTTACACATACAAACATACATACACACATAAATTTAACAAACACCAAGGAGATGTATATTATATAAAACTGCACTTGCTTGAGATCCTTGAAACTGAAAGTCTTTTCCTTACAGAGTAGGTGTACTTTACAAAATAAAACAACTGTACATATTACAGATACTTTTCAAAACTTTTCAAACGTAACAAAACTTTTAAACTGGTCGATACAATCATGTATATAAACATTTATTCATATTTTGCATTTGATTTGTTTGAGCTTTACACTGATAAATTAAGCAGACATTAGACATTATGCTACTTATTATGTTTGTGTGTGCATACACATCTGCTACAGCTGTAAAATGGATCAGCAAAACACTGGATTCCCAAATCCGGATCATTTTGATCCAGATTGAAATTTTCTAAACAACTGGGCCCAGGTGTGAGGGATCTGTGGTTTTGACTGGCCCCTCCTGTTTTAAGACGGTGTGTGCCTCTTTTAAAAAAAAAAAAAACCACACCTTCACCTGTGTGATGTGTCAGCTCTACACCTTGTTTCCTCTCCGGCTGCGAGGAAACTTTCGGGACATGGCATTTCTATAAGCTTATTCAAATTGCTGCAATCCAGGAAATAAGCTTTGTCACTGGAAATGATCAGAGAGGTCGTTTCCTCCACTATCTCTCACTGAGGCGAACAGAAAAATAACATGAGAGACGCAGGAGGAGAAGGAGGAGGCGGCGGAGACAAAATCTGCAAATCTGAGAAGGATCAGGTGGGTTGGCTTTTTCCTGTTGGGATATCACGGCGGTGTTTTCTCGGAGACTTCAGTTTGCTTAAACTGGAAATTACAAAGTGGAAGTTGGGGTTAAAGTTGTGGCTGGCAGTTATCCCCCGAGGATCTGAGTCACAATGACTCGTCATTGCACTCGATGCACAAACAGCTCCGGACAGCACGTATCAAATGGTGGTCGTGTATATGATACTCACAGTATAGGGTCGGTTAATGGAAAACAAAAGCCGGTGTAGCGGTGTAATTGTGTGCCTGAACAGACCTGCATTTGGTCTCAATTGCAGCTAAGTCGAGTTAGTGTCTGCTCGTGTCTGTTGACACTGTTTGCATGTCAAACCGGCGGAAGTTAAGCTAGCATTTAGTTGCGGAAAAGACACACAGTCGACCGTTTTACAATGTTAAACACTAAAGGCTAACTTTCCGGTCATTGTCATTAACCGAAGAAAAGCTACGGTGAGACATTTTCTGCTTTAACAGCTACTTTAACGTTTACTTATGTTATCTCTGACTGTAAAAACAAAGGCGAAAGCACGCCCATTGTATGGTAAGTACTGCCCAGCGTTTCACAAGCTAACTTTAACGACATTTAAGCTAACCTAGCACTCCATAACTTCATTAGGTTTGTGTTTGAGGTTAAAGTTGTAGGGGAGACCGGGGGCAGTTGTAACACTTATTGATTTTTATGTCATTATTCAAAATCTTCTTGAGCTATTTGGATACAATTTTATGTATCTGTGCACTACTTATTGACAGTCATCAAGTGTTTTTTCAAGCAATGTTTGAGTGACAGTATTGATTGAAACACTGGAAGACCAATGTTGCATCTACCCCCATGTGCAGGGGCGATTGTAACAGCATACGGGGGCAACTGAGCACACACTTGTATCTTCTTCATTTTTGATTATGATTAAAATTAAGGGTCGACCGATATTGTTTTTTCAGGGCCAATACCAATTATTTGTTAATGAGAACAATAACTGACATGTGGAACCAATATGCATTTACTATGAAAATTAAAATCTTTCTGTCAATATTTAGAATTTGGATTATAACAAACTCCAACTCAAAACGTTGTTTACATTTCTTGAGCAAATGTTAAATCGAAGTGTAAACATTCAGCACCATGTACAGCAAGTTTCCAGCAACTTTTTTATAAAGTTAAGTGAAAATTAAAATTAAAAATGATAAAAGTTCCTACCATGCTGACACTTCAGTTGCCCTTTTTAATAAATTAATTTTATCAGGGATTATAAAAATAAAATGCTAAAATAGACAATATGCAAAATAAATAGCTGAAGAGCTCTACTTTACTATACAGTAGAAAAAATGAAGAAAAATTAAACACAGGATGGGTCACTCTTCCTCAAACACACAGTGACCCAAAACCACTTTGGGACAGGTGAAACACATTCAATTTTTATTCAAATGGAGGCCTATTGAATTAAATACGCAATAGCAGGCTAACATAAACAACAACAACAACAACTGGCTTGCTACAAGTAAATATTTGTTCCTGACAGTTTATATACTTCTTTAATAGTTTAAATGTTTAGATACTTAACGCATTAAAACAGCATTGTTTTGGAACTTGAAATGTTAACTGTACTGGTATTAGTCTATGCATGTCAGATAATTAGTAATATTAACTGTAAAATAAGAAATCAAAGCATATCTGTATGTGATTCCTTAACTCTCTATATTGTCATAGTTTTCATGTCATATATATATTAACTTTATACTTAATCAGGGTAAGTGAATTCCTTAAATTCAGTAATGGCTTTTGGTTTTGGTGTTCCACGACAAGGTTTTCAGTGGTGCTATGTGGCCACCCCTAATGTGGGGGGTGCCACTGAACATGTTTTAATAAAAAAAATCTCTTTATAGTGTAACTAGAAATTCAAAGTTGTAAAGAGAGTCCAGTCCAGTTTCAAATTGTAAAAAAAAACATCCAGTGGGGCTCCTGTGTTTGATTAGTAGGTTTGCAGTTGTGCTCCGAAATTTACTGTATGCACTCAAGAAACCTGCATACAGGAATAGCTTACATGCTCATCACACACTCACTTACACACTCTCTGTCTTACACACATACCTAGAAACTCAACTAACTCTACAGCACCATGTCAGAAGTCACAGCCAGGTGTTTAGGCACAGCATATCTCACCAGCGTACCACCTTTTCCGAGCCAAAGTCAATGTTTCTCATTTTAACAGTTTCCTTCACCTCTGCAGCAACATGAGTTCCAAGCGTAGAAGGGTAATGATGGAGTTAAGCTTTTTCAACAGCCTGTTTTTAATTGCAGTGTATTAACCATTTGGAAATCTTTGCAGAGTTGGATCCCCAAAATCATCAAGAAAAGAGTGTGCACCACCTTTGTAGAAGATTCTTTCAGGTACTGTGAACTCACATTCCTCTGATGGTGATGCATCGCTGTTTACTGTTGCGATGCGTCAAAGGATGATCATGTTTTCACATGTATTATCTTCTCACCTCTTTCAGTAATGGAGCCCTGTGTCAGTGCGGGGGGGCGAGAGATGCACATGGCTCTGTGGCTCTCGGTGACTATTTCAGCACAGCGATTGTCAACCACTGGGACAGCGCCCAGCACTCCTCTGAATACCCGACGGATGCTTTTGGAGAGTTGCAGTTTGCAGGAGCCAGCAAGAGGCATAGCTATGTGGGTGGCCTCTCTGTTGGCTCATTGAGTGCTTTATTATCTCTATAGTTTCAGAGTTTATGATCAAACCTGTAGCAATTTGGCATTGTTTTAAAGAAAAATGCCTGTGAAGGTGAACCAAATAATGATTCTAATGCACCAAGAGCTCAAGTAGTAGAAGTAGTAGTGGGACATTTGCTTTTTATAATCTTTGACCTACTGCTACACCTGGATAAACAAACACAATGCACTAACAGTGAAGTCACATGTCTGTACCGAGAAGCTCCTCTGCTTTATCATAACTAGTCTGAGACACCTGTAGTATAATTAGCATGTGTGTTGAGACTAAAATTTTTTTTCAAATATTCTTAAATATGTTCCTTTTTAACAATCAATTGTCCCTTTTGTTTCTCCATGGGTCCTCAGTTTCTGCGTCTGTCATGGGACACACCCCCGTCTATGGTCTACACCCTAATGACCGCCCACTGGGGTCTTCCTGCCCCCAACTTGGTGGTTTCTGTAGTGGGTGGAGAAGGCAGGACAAAGGTGAAGACTTGGGTACGGGAGGTGATCAGACAGGGACTGGTGAAAGCCTCACAAAGCACAGGTAAACACATAACTTGGAAGCAGCTAAATCCCCACTTCAAGTACTGCCATGAATGTGGGTCACAGGTTCAATTCCAGTTGCGAAACCCATATACACTGTTTACATTGTGCCAGTTAGCTTCAGCTTGTGTAGCAGTTTGTCAGTAGTCAGTATATAATGTCATGATTTCACACACTGTTTCCTTTTTAACTATAAACTAAACGTTTTGACTGATGTGCCTTATTATCTGCAGGCCTTTTAAAATCTTAAAGGAACAGTGCACCCCAAAATGAAAAATACATATTTTTTCCTCTTACCTGTAGTGCTATTTATTAATTTAAATTTTTTTGAATTGAGTTGCAGACAGTTGGAGATAATGGTCGTAGCAATGTCTGCCTTCTCTCAAATATAAGGGAACTAGATGGCTAATCTGCAATGACCCAAAAATAAATAAATAAGTAAAATAATAATAAAAATAATTATATATATATATATATATATATATATATATATATATATATATATATATATATATATATATATATATATATATGTGTATATATATATATATATATATATATATGTGTGTGTGTGTGTGTGTGTGTGTGTGTGTGTATGTATATACATACATACATACATACATACATACATACATACATATACATATATATATATATACATATATATATATATATATATATATATATATATATATATATATATATATATATATATATATATATATATATATGTTGACAGTAATTTTTTCCATTTTGTGCAATCATGAGCACGAGCCTCTTATCCATAAGTAGATGATGCCATATGGTGATAATATTGGCAGGTGTCATTTGGTAGAAAGAAAAAGTTTCTACGTTAAACTGCTCACAACAAAGTCTGTGTATTATTTTAAGTGACTGGGTCATGATTCCTGGAAAGACACATTGCTGTTGAGTTTTTCAAATTATTTGTTTTGGCACTTTGAGCACCACAAGTCAAGTGCCATCTAGTTTCCATGATATTGTAGAGAAGGCAGACATCTCTACGGCCGATATCTCCAACACTCGACAACTCACACATAAACTAACTACGCTGATAAATAGCATGACAGGTAAGAGGAAAAGCACGTATTTTTGATTTTGGGGTCAATTGTCCCTTCAAGAAGCATAGACACAGGTACTTCTGTCTCTTTGAAACTATAATTGTTTCCTTATATTGATTTCTTCTCTTCCAACATATTAAATGGTGATTTACAGTCCTCTTATACAGCTGACAAACGCAACTACGATGACTGATATTTTAGCTCCATGTGAGCTTCTTAGCCTTCATAGCAATATTTGTGACTGTGACTTAGTCACAGCAGATTAATTACCTCCTTCTTTCCCCTCAAGGGGATTATGTCATGTTGCCTCCCCGTTGTATGTTTTAAACTCAGGATTTTCATTATAGATCAAGACAACAGCATTTTTTCATCAGAAATAATCATGTAAACCTGGAATTTTTGTAATGTAGGTCAGAATCTTAAGACTGACACACATTTTAGTTTTGTATATTTTAGCATGTGTAGGAATTTCCCACATGAATTCAGATTGTTTTGAAATTTGTAAACATTACTTAGTAACTGACTAATGACAAAAAATGATGAATTGACATTTTCTTGGAAGACACAGAACCTCATGGTGTTTTTTGCAGGAAAAATACAGCTGTTGTAAGCTGTTGCACCAGCACACTATATGACTCCCAGGGGTCCGATCCTAATTCGGTATTACAATGGCCATTTTCTCCTGACTGCCGTGCCAAGTGCAGGTGGCACAAGGCGATACAGATCTCCCGTCATCTGAGGTCACTTTCACAAGCTGTTCTCTCAACGGCTCAAGATTAAAGCAAAGATAATAAAACACTTGTAAAAACATGCTGTACTGATTATACACTGTAGAAGAACAGTGTATATCTCGGCAGACATTATGAAAATGTTACATCATTGACTTTGTTTTAGACATTTAAATCTAGATGGGTAAACTGAATTTCAAGAGATGAGTGACTAAGTGATTTACTTGATTGGGCAAAGTTAACATCCATTTTTCAATGCAAGAATAAAAAAAAAAGATCCAAACATTGACTAAAAACTTGCAGTAAATTTTAATTCTGCAACATTTTGATCAGAGATCTTCGTCAGTCATTTAATTTTTTTTTTTTTAAAAAGTGCCCTAATGCTCCCCAAAATGTCTGCCGAAGATATCTGATCGATACATTGCAGAATTAAAATTTACTGGGCGCTTTTAGTACAGTGTGCGGCTCTTTTGTTTGATTCTTGCCTTGGTTTGATTTTTTTGATCCTGCACCTGTAGAAGCCCTCCTACCTTGTTTATATCAGCCATTTTTCAGGCATCAAAATCCAGCTCTGAACTGCAAAACTCTGTCATGACATTTCTCTTTTTCTCAATAAGCTATCACAACCAAACAGTTTGTCTTTTTTCTTACATTCACTTTGATTGTCGCATCCAGGGGCATGGATCCTGACCGCGGGCTTGCGTGAAGGCATTGGTAGGTGTGTAGGAGAGGCAGTTAGGGATCATGCCACTGCAGCCTCGTCGGTGTCCCTCAACAAGGTGGTGGCGCTGGGTATCGCTCCGTGGGGGCTGGTGCACAACCGACAGCAGCTGGTCAACCCTCAGGTAATACAGGCACTCACATATTGTATTTACAAATGTATTGATGTCCTAAAAAATATCTTGACTTGCATCATGCAACAACCTACATACTAGGAGTATCTTTAGATTCACCAAACCCAGGTCCCATTGACCTTCACTGAAAGTTTTTCCCTCCGCAACCTTCTCTGTTTTAGTTACGGCAGTTAGCAGCCACACTCCTCCAAATGTTTGCTTTAAAATCTTTCGTTAAAGATCTTAACTGCACCTTTGGCATGGAATAATCTGTGAAAAATATCTCAAATCAGAAAATTTTAGAACCATTGATTAATTTAATGGCATCATTAAGAATGTGGTGATTTTTTTTCTGAGAGGCCACTATGTTTAATAGCTGTTCTTTCATTTTATTGTGTTTTTTTGTTTTGTTAATCGTTTTATATTCTAATATGTTGTGATTTTGCATGGCTGCTACCTCAGCCAGGTCTCTCTCATAAGAGATTTATTTATTTTTTTATCTGAGTGGTACTTCCTGGTAAAATAGGTTAAAATAAATAATATTCCTTGCAGGGTAGCTTTCCCGCTAAGTACTATGTCCAGAACACGTCCCGAGACTCCTGCTGCCTGGACAACAACTACCAGGCCTTTCTGCTGGTGGACGACGGCAGCGTGGGACGCAGAGGAGGAGAGACGGGGTTCAGGGCTAAACTGGAGGACTACATTTCCCACCAGCGCACAGGAATCTGGGGTGAGAAATGGATCAATATGAAATAATGTTTTGCAATGTCAGTTGCTTCATTTGTTTTGTTATTCCGTTATTAGAACTTCTGGTAAAAATGTGTAAGGGAAACCACTGATAATGTGCAAAGAATGATAACACTATCTTGACTGATTTTGCCTTAAAGGTCCAATATTGTAAAAAGTCAGATTTTAATTTCATTTTTATTATCACGTTATAGGTGCTGTATAAATACTGCAAGACTATCAAAAGACTCAATCCACAGAGATTATACACAGTCTGTATTCAGAGACTGCGCCTTTAAATGAGCCATCAGGACTTCTGTGAAGTTGTGATGTCTCAGCTATACTATATAAAGATAGAAAAAGCAGTTATAGTGTTGTTACAGTCAGTCAGTTGCAATGACTAATGACTAATCAGTTAGAGCAGACTTTTTTTGTTTTTCTGGAAGGACAGACAAACGCCAAAACATAATTATGCAGACAGAGGGTGTATACAAAAAAACACTGTGTCTTTTGAATATTAAAGCATGTAGACATGTTTTAGTAGAAACCCTAAATACAGTGTAGACCTGAAAATGATAGTAATATAGGGCATTTATTGAACAGACTTGAACTTTATTCTGCTTCTATGTTGTCTCATTCCCCTCTACTAATATTCCAATAATGTATCTATTTTATAACTTCATGTCAGGAAAGCTGAGATATGTCTGAACTGTAAAATGCTCCCACAGCCATCATCATGCAATTTGGCCCTCTTGTGGTGATCTTTGGTTAATGCATGTAACGATAAGATGATCCTTTGGTATTTGAGGGATGAGAGCCGCTGCATGCCATTGCAGGAATTTCAGACACGGCTCTTCAACATGTCAAATCAAGCAGAGATTTGTCAAAAATTTACCAGGGTGCTCTGTCTGTGTCTTTGCCATCTCTAAGCTCCTGTGTTATTAGAACAATATGCAGTGTGATTGGTCTAGGTCTGTAAATATGATCATATTATCTGCATTAAAGTGAACTCTGTAAAAAGTACCAACTTTAGGGATTAACTGTAAAATATTTATTTTGTAGGCAGCGGCAGCATTGACATCCCTGTCCTTTGTATGCTGGTATCAGGACACGCCAACATGCTGGAGGTACAGTCACTTATAACAAAATCCCTGGCATTTGTTTTTCAATATTATGCCGTTGTATACAGAAGCATCTTTTCTCTTTTTCTATTTTCTGTCAGAGAGTTGATCTCTCTCTGAAAAACTCCATGCCCTGGCTGGTGCTGGCTGGCTCAGGAGGCCTCGCTGACTTCTTGAGCGACGTCTTGGAGAATCTGTCATCAGCGCCGGTTGTCCAGTGTTCTGGCGAGGGAGAGAGCGAGACGGGCCCCAGTGTGGATCTGAAAGACAGAGTTGCAGAACGGGTTAAGAGGCACTTTCCCTCTGAAGCGGAGTCAGACAAACTAGTTGAACGGGTAAGTTCTGTTCCGTCGTCGTGTGGCTTTTGACACAGAACAGGAAGAAGCTGTATGTTCAGCAGCTGCTGGCTTAGATTGCCGTGACATTTAACATTGAAATGTATAATCTCAGAGGCTTTGAAATGTTCTTGCTGACATCCTGACCTTTCTTTTAATGCTCTAAGGTCAAGATTTCAATTTTACTCATTCAGGATATTTCATAATATAATGGGCAGATTGCCAATAAACTTGGTGTACTTAGTGTATATTTATGGCATCCCATGTGGATGAAGTCTTTGTTTCTTCTACCCTCAGGATACACTCACATGTTTGGCCTTGCTGCTGCTGCTAAGGCTCTAAGAACAACAACATTATTAGTATGTTGCTTATCTCATCCAACACTGCTTAATAATTGCATTTAATGAACATTTACTAAGCCTCTGCTGGGCCCGTAGACTTCATGCTACTCCTTATCTCAGTTTGTCCCACATTCCTGAAACTGCTGGCTGTTATTTAATTGTTCCTGCTGCTGTTTAGCAATAATTCACTCAAGCTGTGGTTCAGAAGTCAGTGTCAGTGACATAGGGAATAACATGATTATTTTTGTAGCACAACAGATTTGTTGTAGTCAGTAATAGTCACATTTAAAAATGGCCCTACTGATCCTACAGATCTCCTGAGGACATCTGTTGTCAAATGGACTTTCTCCAAACATCCTCAACGTACCCCCTTTACCCCATTCATGCAGAGGGTCTGCCACATTAAATTAGCCTTAATAAAAAGTTTCTTTTTAAATTTTTGAAACCAACCTTCAAGTTGTTAAAGGTATGCTATGCAGGATAGTCAGTTAATATGTTGTATCCATACTTGCTAGCGGAATTGAAAGTAAAGCCAACCCCAGGTGCACTCTCACTCAGCATTTCACCTTGCTGTTTTTCTGTTTCTTTTCAGGGCTGTGTCTCTTAGATGTCTGTATCTTACAGTGTGGTACCTGGACGTTATGTTTTTATAAATCCCTGACCTCGCCTGAGAGCTGTGACCATAAATGTCCTGAGCACAGAAAATTATCAAATACTGGTAGAGGGCAGAAAAATACACTGCCATGCACGTAAAGTGGGTCATAAGTGATGATGTAGAAGGATTATGTCTCTATGAGGCATACATTGTTTCTCCATATTAATGAAGACGACTACAAACAGAGCTACACTCTGTGATAGCGTGGGAGTGACGAGAGTCTGACACCATCTGCAAAGCATGCTGCCTTTGTAAGAGTCTGGCTGGTGACTCACTCATTTGTCAGTGGCCTAATGATTATTAGATGAGTAATGTAATCAGTGGTGTGATTTGCTTTCTGTTGAACTAGTGAGTGGCTGAATAAACACTTGCTCTACTCACTGAACAATTATTACTGTTGGTGCTTAACTTCAGATGCCCTGATAAAATCTTTAAATGCTTACTCAGCAGAGGAGGGCCGTGCCCTTAATGATATCACGGATTTGATGACACACTTTGTCACCAAATCTTTTTTCTTATCTCTGTTTGTCTGCTCTTCTCTTTTTCAGTATCACCAAGTAATATGTTAAAAATTCCTGTTTTTCTTGTGCCCAGGCTCTGAGCATCTACCAGAACAGAGACTTTATAACAATCTACCATGGAGAGCAGGAGGGCCCGAATGACTTTGATACAGTGCTGCTCAAGGCCTTGGTGGGAGGTACGACTGATTTCTGTTATAAAAGATGCTGATTTGATTCACCAACTATTGCATACACATGTAGACAATATGGACATACTAACAAATACATAAAGGTAATAACAGATTCACAGATGTTATTGATTTACAAATGTAAAAGGACACAGATGAGTAACAGTGGTTAGCATGTGAAGAAAAAAAATACTATACCAATACTTATACTACTAAACCGTATAAGTAGATGTTTGGAGTGACTAACATGACAGATATCAATGGAACAATAATCAGTTCAATTTACAGTTTTTACATAAACATTTTTAAAAATGTTATTAAAATATTGGTCAGAATTTTATTACATTATTGGTTGAGTTATTGAATTATTGGGTTGTTATTACATTTTCAAACAGGTTACATGCACATTTTATTACATTGTCAGACATTATTACATGTCCAGGAAATTATTTCATGTTTAGGTGCTACATGCTTTGCTAAAAACAACTTGAGCAGTTCAGTTCAATAAAAACAACAATTCTAAGATCTGCTGCCGGTGAGCTAATGCCACAACTCAAGTACGAATGTAAATGTGAGCATGTAACTGGGTAACGTGCAAATGTTTTTGTGCATTTATAGAAAAATAATTATAAAAAATACTTAACCAAATCCATCCTGTAAGGATTGCCTGAAATTCATTGAAACCCATTAGTTCATTCCCTCTGATTATCTATTTTTATTTCTTCTCTCCCTCCGCTGTTCCTTTTGCCTTAACCTTGTCTTCGAATTTCTTTTCTGTTTTTTTGTTTTTCAGCAAGTAAGCAGCGAGCATCAGTTGATTCCAGCCCTTACAATGACGAGCTGAAGCTAGCGGTCACATGGAACAGGGTTGACATTGCCAAGAGCGAGCTCTTCAATGGAGACATTCAGTGGAGGGTGAGGGGAGAGAGAAAATATTACCACTTTAAAGTAGATGCATCAAGTGTGGTGTATTGTGCTACTTCTGTCAAATAAAACACGTTTTAGTCCTGCTCTGCATTGGCATTGTTGGCATGAAATAAGTGAAAATGTCATTTTAAAATGATTGACCTTATACTGAAACTTTTATCCATTCACACAGTATGAAGACTTGGAAGACTCCATGACAGACGCCTTGGTCAACGACAAGCCTCAGTTTGTGCGTCTTTTCACTGAGAATGGCCTCAACATCCTGGACTACCTGACTTACGGCAGGCTGGAAAGTCTCTACCGCTCAGTGGCTGATGGGACGATGCTTTACCAGCTGCTTCAGCGCTGTCTGGTGGAGCGGCAAGGAAGTGCAGCCCCCGCGCCAATATCAAACCTGTCAGACTCACCTTCCAACGCGGCAGCAGAGAACATGCAGAGGGGCCCAGTGACAGAGATCAGCCTTTTTGAGGTGTGTTTTTTTTTTCTGATGAGGGAGACTTCTATGCCTCTGCAATCAAAAATGATCTGAAGAAAACTGGTGTTTACACTTTTGTTTTCTACTCTACGCTCTTTTTTTTGTCCTCAGGTTGCTGGAGTGCTGGAACTTTTAATGGGTGATGTCTGCCAGCCATTTTACTACGATGCTTTGGACTTAGAACAGATATCATCCAAGAGGAGAGCTCTGAGGGTACTTTTCTTTAAATGTGGATATTTATTAAGCTGAAGAACTGATGTGGAGTTTTAGAAGACAGGAGGGAATGAAATGCCACCTGTCACTGTTGCTTCCTCAATATCAATCTGAAACGCCCTCTCCTGCTTCTTTCCATCCATGCCAGCGTGTCAGTAAGCTGCTGCGTGGAGACTGCTTGTATCGGGAGAAGCGCTGCCTCTTCCCCTGGGCTTCACTCTTCATCTGGGCCGTCCTCCAGAACCGCAGCGAGATGTCCACTTTCTTCTGGGAGATGGTAAAACTTCAGAGGCTTACCCGATGTATTTTGAACACTGAATTTATCATGCATGCAAAGTTTTTTTGTGTCAATTAATCAAACATTGAATCACAGGATTCTTCTCATGAAATTATGTGTAAGTGTTCTAATTGTTGATCCTTTATAGAATTAATAGACAAAAATACTTGACTGCCACAGTGTCAGGCAGTTGAAAAAGTTAATTTCAGACTCTGAGTGGCACATCTGTTTTTTTTAAACCAGTTGTCTGACATGATAAAATAATAGTCATGACCATCAGCTTCATTACAAAATACTGTACCTATATGCTTCCCTTGCTGTTTCTTTCAGGCCGGGGAGTCAGTGCTGAGCGCTCTGGCCGGCTGTAAGATACTGAGAGAAATGTCCAAGCTGGAGGTGGAGACTGAGACTAAACTGTCGATGAAAGAGCTGGCCCAGAGGTTTGAGAACCTGGCACACGGTGAGACCATGCACACACCATCCACCAGTGTTCAATTAAACAAAAAACTGATAAACAAATGTGCAGAAATGATAATCAGATGATAAATTTCACAGCCTAATTGCTCTAGTGTCATTTAGCCACTCCTTGTTTGTAAGTTATGTAAAACACAATGCATTCTGCTGTTTTATGAGTCTTCTGTTGCTTTCATTTAATAGGTAGTTATTAAAACGGAAGCAACATCCATTGTATGAGGGTTAATTCATTTTAAGAATAAGTCGAGTCATGTCACAGTTTTTTCACAGAGCACATTAAAAAACAAGAAACATTCACCAAAGTGCTTCAGTAAGAAGCAAACTCAAACTGCACTGGTCTCTCCCTCTCCTCAGACGTCTTCAGCTCTTGCTATCGCAGCAATGAAACTCGCTCTTTCACCCTGCTGATCAGGAAGTCTCCAGTTTGGGGTGGAACCACCTGCCTACAGATGGGCATGGGCGCTGATGCCCGACTTTTCTTCAGCCATGACGGAGTACAGGTGTGTCACTATTTTCACACCCGTGTGACTCACATATCACAAAACAGCAATGGAACCAAGTAACCTTGTCAAACATATAAAACTGTATCTCATTTTTATAAACCAGATTTTAGGCTTTTTTTTTTATAATCTTAGAAAACAGCAAAATAAATGAAACTCTACCTTAATACTGAAATTCATGCCAATAGTTAACCTGTAATGTGGAGCTCAGATAGGCTATGTTCACACCGCAAGCCTTAAAGTTCAATATAGATTTATTACTCTGAGTTGATTTTCATACCTCTGTGCGAGCAGTAGCTGGAGGCATTATGCTTTGAAGTTATACATCCGTTATCTTGAATGCAATATTTACAGAACGCCTCAAAGGAATTCCTCCAGATTGCTAGAGATGTCCGCTTCGACTCAGCGATGACCTGAGTTAAATTTTCATTGTCAAAGGTCAAGGTCACTCTGACCTCACAGGGGAAATGTGTGTGAGGCATCCATGTTTCCACAGACATGGATGTAAACTGTAAGTGCAACTTGTCTGATGTAAGTAGGCATACAGTGGCAAGGCAGTAATTCTAGTTTTTTGTATAAAATATATTCCATCTCAAGCACACTGCAGATGCTTCAGATTAATCATTCTCATGTTTTATTATAGTGTGCTAGCTATTGAGCCTTTTGGCAAGTGCAAACCAGACTTTACGGTGCATGTGTTTGACCCCAGTGATATGATGCTATATGATGCTGTGACTTCTCCTCGTGTTAATCTCTTTGATAGCAATGAGGATAAGGAGAAAAAGAGTGGGGCTTTTTTATGTTGGGTTTTTTGTGGAGCAATGGCTGCTAAATAGCACTTTGCTGAGTCAGAGCAAGGAGTGGTGTGATCATGGCATGAATGTCACACTGACGATCTGAGTCACTCATGAGCAAAACAAACAAAAAAACCAAAACATATTTGGGCCACTTTTGCTTGCAGTCTGAACATAGTCTTTCTTTTTTCAATCAATTTGCTACTGTAACTGCAAGTAACAGCACATGGGTATAATTGAGGGATAATGATTTTACTGCACATGAAACACTGCCCACTGATATTGAGCAAGTGAATTTTCGTTGGTGAGAATTGTCTAATTTTGTCCTCTTCTTCAGTCTCTGTTGTCGCAGATCTGGTGGGGGGACATGAAGAGAAACACAGAGGTTTGGAAGCTCCTGCTCACTTTCTTTTGCCCCGTCCTCTGCTACACCAACCTCATCTCATTCAGGTCAAATTCACATTAGTGTTATTTTTTTTTCAGCATTCAGAAGATTCAGATTTCAGCTCTGATACTTAAAATACTCACCTCACAGGGAACAAGATGACCAGCATCAAGAGGAGGAGGGGAAGCCTAACGAGGACGGGCCTGGCAGGGACAGTGACAGCCTCTATGGCACCACCATCTTCTCTTTCTCGGACATCAAGCACATGTAAAAAAAGAGATTTGATTTGTCAAGCGGCGAGGTTCTGCCTTTGTCTTATCTTGTTAATTCAAGTTAAAAGGATACACTGGTCTTATAGTTTTTAATAGACATTTATTTTGTGCAAAGTGTCTTTCTAATGTGTGGATTTATAAAAAAAAAAAATGTTATTGTATTACCAGTGAAGCTGATGCACAAGGATCCCACACTCCCAGGACAGCAACCATCAAAGGTGAGTCCTCTTTAAATGAGGCACCTCCTGATAAAGATGTGTGAATAATCATTTTAAGCATCCCTAATGACTGTAAGAAGCTGCTAATACATGTCCAATAACTTTCCTTACAGGCATACCCCACTCTCACAGACCACCAAAACGTCCGTTTATAGTGTCAAGAT
Source organism: Plectropomus leopardus (assembly GCF_008729295.1). Classification (NCBI taxonomy): domain Eukaryota; kingdom Metazoa; phylum Chordata; class Actinopteri; order Perciformes; family Serranidae; genus Plectropomus; species Plectropomus leopardus. Next base: position 15,757,086 of record NC_056481.1, on the reverse strand, counting down.
GGCGTGAGTTCTGGTTTGCACCCGTTACTTCATTTTTGGGCAACGTCCTGATGTACTTCCTCTTCCTGCTGCTGTTTGCGTACGTGCTGCTGGTGGACTTCAAGCCCTGGCCGCCTGCTGGTCCGGCCATCACTGAGTATGTGCTGTACTTTTGGGTATTCACCATCGTGTGTGAGGAGATCCGAGAGGTGAGTGCAGAGACACAACATACAGAAAATCACTTGGCATGAAATCTTACGCCGACAGCTTTTTGAAGGTGATCTCACACATCTGAACACTGAAAGAGCTTTTCAGTACTCAGCTGTATCTGATGTTCTGTTCATAGTTGTGCTTCATCTCTGGATCTGTCAATTGAACTGATGTTTTCTTCTCGAAGACGTTCTTTCTGGGGACAAAGAGTTGGCGTCAGAGGATCAGAGTGTACATTCAGGATGTGTGGAACAAGTGTGACCTTACTGCTATCTCGCTGTTCATCATAGGAGTAATCTGCAGGTACAGACTGCAAATACACGCAGGGATAATATGCAGTATATATTACCACAGGGTTATGTCAAAAAGCTTCCACAATAATAACTCAGTGTTCAATGAGGTTCTCATATTGCAGAATTAAAAAAAACTTATGAGATTGCATTTTTATTGTCATGTTTGTGTTGTGAGGCTCTTTTTCTTTTTCTACCTCTGTCACACAGTTTAAACTTACTGAGATTTAAAGGGGCAGTTAACCCCTAAAATCCAAAATACTAACAATACACATATTAATATATACAAGGTCTATGGATTGTTTTTAGAAATCGGGTCACGATTCCTGAAAAGATACATTGCTGTTGAGTTTTGCAAATTTATTTTTTGGTGCTTTGAGCACCACAAAGTGATTGTCATCTTGTTCTATTATATTGGAGAAAAGGCAGACATCTCTATAGCTGATTTCTCCAGCACTTGACAGCCTAAACCAGATAAATTTAGACTGATAAATAGCAGTACAAGTAAAAGAAAAAAACACATATTTTTGATTTGGGAATGAACTGACCCTTTAAGTTTGTAGTTTGATTTGATCACTGTAATTGTCAGGGAATATGCTGCCATTTTACTACCAGAAAATCATACAAAGATAAGATGATGATGATGAAAAATGACACACATACATGCCAATATGTCCTAACTAGCTCATAAATAATCTCATATATCTTGTCCCGAGTCCTGCAAATTCAAAGTATGCAGACTCAGTAAGATTGCAAATCCAGCTGAGAACCTTTAAAGTGCAGTTATATGAAATAACCACTGGGCGGTGCTGCTGTCACAACCTTCACACTTCACTCTGCGTTTCAGGATGTTCGAATTGACATACAGTTTTGGCCGCGATATCCTGTGTGTGGACTACATGGTCTTCACCCTCCGTCTCATTCACATCTTTGCCATTCACAAACAGCTGGGACCAAAAATCATCATAGTTGGCAAGATGGTGAGAAACATTATTAGAAGTTGACATGACACCAATGATGCATAGCAGAATGTTTGTATTATAATAATGCAAGTTTTTTTTTCTCCCTTTTACAGATGAAGGATGTCTTCTTCTTCCTTTTCTTCCTGATGATTTGGCTCATGGCATACGGAGTCGCCAATCAGGCTTTGCTGTACTCCTACGACCCCAGCTTAGATCGCATCTTTCGCCGGGTTTTCTACAGACCATACTTGCACATCTTTGGACAGATCCCCGTGGAAGAGATGGATGGTATACATTTTTGCAGCCATCTAAAGAAATGAATACTAACACTTTTAACCTAGTCTTAGAATAATGTCGCAGCATGCATTGGACGTTTTCCAATCCCATTGCAGATTTTGTAAAAGTCACTGCAGTATTAAATTCAAATTCACTGATAGCAGATGATATATGATAATATATTGAAATATACACTATAAAAGGCAGGACATGAAGAATAGTGTGCTGCACTGGCTCAAGAAACTATGTGTTGGCGACAGTCAAAAATTAGGTGCTCAAATAAGAATAAAAATGCAATTACTGACTTAACCCTTTAAGAACCCAAACATGTTTCAAACACAAAAAATACTGTAATGGTGGATTCCTTCTCTAAATGCAATCATCATTAGAATTATTTTTACCATTTGGATATTTTATTATGTTTTTGTCTGTCCGTTCCAATGGACTAAGAACTTTAGCATAGATATTATCTAATAGTAAAAACAACAATAAATGGTATTACCAGACCTTTTTTCAACAAAAAATGTGAGATTTGTATCTGTCATCATGACACAAAATATCCTCAATTTCTAAAGTATCTCCTGAAAACAATGTGTTGAAAACCTCCCTGAGATCAGTATTCTATAGCAATATGACCATATTCATGATCTAGACATCCTGGAAAAGTTATGTCCATTGGAATGGACATGGGAACTGAATGGGTTAAGGGAGAAGTACATGTTATCGGTTGGCAGTCTGAAAAGCATCCAAGGTACTCTGATTAAGTTTAAGTACAAAGTCTTTATTATACAAGGATGACCAAAGCGTTTTGACGTAAAAAAGCCTTCATCATGGTAACAAATTCATTGAGGACATATGTTTAATTCAAATCATAAAGAGGTCATGTGATGTGGGTCACATGGCATGTTAGTAGTGCCCTTTTGGAAGAAAAACCACTACAGAAGACACAACAGAGAAAATGTGAACATTTACTGTGACTGATTGCCATATATAATAGCAGAAAAAGAAAAACAACTAATAAAAATCAAAGGTCAAACTCACAATGACAGTGAAAATAAAAATGAAATAAGAGCTAATGTATGCTGAAACACACCAATCCATAATGACAGAAACAGAAAAATAAATCAAAAATGAAAAGACAAAAAATCAAGATAAAGACAAGACATATTTTAGTTTTCTTTATTTTTTCTCTTCGTACTGCAGTGGGGAAGACGTGGGACATGCCCTGCACAGACAACGTGACATTGATTGAGGAGGGTGGGGAGCCGTGCAGGACAATGGAAAGCAACTGGCTGGTGGTCATTCTGCTGATTGTTTATCTGCTGGTCACCAATATCCTGCTCATCAACCTGCTCATCGCCATGTTTAGGTAAAGAACCGGATGAGTATTCATCAGTCTGTCTCTGCGGCCTCACCGACATGTCCTCTGAAGCTCACCACAGCACTCTTTACTCTGTGTTTTCGCCCAGCTACACCTTCTCTGAAGTGCAAGCTAACAGTGATATCTACTGGAAGTTCCAGCGCTACAACCTGATTGTCCAGTACCACTCCCGTCCCTCCCTGGCTCCTCCTTTCATCATCCTCTCTCACATCAATCTCTTTATTAAGAGGCAGATCCGCAAGGTGCCGTCCATCAAAATCCACCACTTTGGTCAGTATTTGAAAAGTCATGAGTGAATCTAATAAATGTTATATTAAGCACATGGGCTTCAACTCAGCCATAGTGGTTCCTGCTTGGTCCAAAAAAACATTGGGTCTTTTGAAAACCTATGCCTTCTCTATTAGTATTGCAGTTGAGAGGGAAAGCAGCTAACCGGCTAATGACGTGGGAAACCATTCAGAAGGAGGACTTCCTCACCGCCCAGAACAAGATCCAGAAAAGCAGCGACTCAGAGAGGCTCAAACGGATGTCTGCCAAGTGAGCACGTCTTCCGAAACTAACGCAGCACCAGTAAAATTACTTATTCTTTGGTTCCATCATACTGAGGTGAATGTGTCCTTGTTTTTTTTAAAAGAGTGGATGGTGTGCTCAAACACATGACTGAAAGCAGAGACGTTGACCACAGGCTGAGGGCTCTGGAGAATGAGGTAAATTTAAAGCACACTTTTCAACGCATCTCCCTGAGTTCATCATTCTGAACCATTTGTGTCCTTTTTGATACATTGTGCCGTAGAACAGCCTGTCTGCTCAGGAGACCTCTCCTGTATAAAGGTCACACATCCAGATATAGCAGAGCTGGGTGACAGGCATCATGACAACGAGAACACTGTGTTCTGATATTTATTTCACAATAAGTGTTTATTTTGGGAAAAATCACACATATTTGTTATAGGAACAGTTTAGCAATTCGGTGTTTTCCACAGAATTAGAATCTATGTATGGTGCTAGCTGACGACAAGGGTGGGGGGGATTTTTGGGAGTGTCGGCAAACTGTTTTTTACCGTGTGTGTGTGTGTCCCTTTTTCTATCACTCTGCTTCCCCTCTCTATATTTGGATGTTTTTGCGGGTCCATGAATGCAGCAGAGGCACTCAGACAAAGGCAAACTTCATTTCATTTATTTTATTTTATTCATAAGGACAACAAACATTGATCGACATTTCTTTAAATGTGCTAGTGCTAGCCAGCTGGCTAATTTTCAACTCTAGTCCTTTGGCAAGACGTTGTGAAACCTATAAAAAGATAAAATTCACAGAACAAAGACAGCAGCCATGCAAAACAAACTTGTCATGAGTACTTTTTATTTTCAGCAGCAGTTTGAGGGGTTTGCGGGGTGGATTACTAATCTGATGATCTGGTCAGAGCTGATCAGATTGATGGATGAGGGGAGCAGCTGCTATAGAGATGAGTGAAAGTAATCTTTTAGACCCAGCACAAAAAAATGGTTAGGTTTCACTTTCACTGTGTGCAGAGTATCAGCACTGCTGTGATTGAATAACCAAACGTTATATATTCCAGTAATGTAATTCCTAATAACGTTTTCAGCTACAAAAACATAAAATCAATACCTGGCAGAAAATGTTTTAATAGTGGCAATGTGCAAAAATAGATACTGCCCAAGCCTCTTTAATTAGTTTATTGGTCAGATTTTCAGGTGGTGATATCTGGATTTTGTGAATGTTAGACAGAGCAAAGCCAGATGTTTTCACCTGGTATCAGTCGGTCTCATCTAATTCTGCGCCAGAAAGCAACTAAGTGTTCCAAAAATGATAAACTAATCCTGTAGCTTAATGTTAAAAAGGAACTATGTGATATTGATTGGTCAAATAAGAAACCCCACTTTCAGCTCCATTCTGAAGTATTTTTAAAAAGCATCTGCTCGTAGCCTGAAGACAAACTCTCACAGTATGACTGCAAAGATTGGGAAATGTCAACAGAAAGCCCGAGCCGACTGCACGGTGTTCCCACAATACTGATCATTCCTTCATTAGTTACTGAATTTTCCGACTGAGTTTACATTAGTTACTGAATTACTCTTTTCTGACACACAGCGTTTTTCTCTTTTGACCCTTCTCAGATGGAGTACTGCTCAACTGCTCTCAGCTGGATCGTCGATACTTTGGCTCAAGGCGGCACATTCAAACCTCCACGGCCTCCACCTACACTGAGAGGTACAAAATCAGAACATACGTGTTTCTTTACAAACTTAAAAAACTGCACGTTGGAAAGTCAGAGGTTGTCTTTGTTGAGCTTGCTTGACTAGTTTATTTTATACGTAGTAGTTTTTGCCTCGAGTCATTTATACTAAACATGCCTTTGAACGTATTCTGCCTCTTCTCCTTTGCAGATGCGTTTCCCTCCTCTTCCAGTTCCACCTGATTTACTAGGTGATGCCTTCACTTGCTCTGGGTCGGGAAAAGGACAAGGTTTAAGTGCTTTTACTACTGCAGCTCCCACGATATGCTCACTATAATCTTACTGTTTGCCAGCCATGGTCATCACTAGACTCAAATAGTTTCATTTATTTTGAATTTAAAAAAAACCAAACCCAAACATGTAGCAGCCGTCACTACTTGTTACAGTATTGATTAAATCCGAAAGCTGATATTTTAGGAGTGCAATCAATCTTATTCAAATGCCAAAGTCAAGTCTATGTATTTATGATGTGGCATGATATATTTTATGTGTTTTATATGACAGTGCTATCATGTCTTTATTGCTGTATTTTATAAGGTTTTTATAGGTTATAACTGCTATATTGACACTATGATATTGTTTACAGGGTTTACAGTCAATGCACATTGTAATACTCAGTGTTCAGTTACTTAATATTGTTACATTATTGTATTCTATTCAATAAACTGTATATACAGTATAATGAATGAAATCTTTACTGCTGAACAGGGTTCACGCAGATCCTTAAAAAGTCTTAAAAGGCATTGAATTAATTCATCTAAAATCAAGGCCTTGACTGGTATTAAAATCTTAAATTAATCTTTCAAAAGTCTTAAAAATGCTCTGACATAGGGGATTTGATGATTTTTTTTGGCTCAGACGAATATCTGTCACCTGGAATATTAATACAGCTAATTGACTATATGTTTCATTAGGACTTGATAATTAACCTCACCATAATGTTAAAGTGTTTTACAATGATTTATCTATCAGGGTTAACAGGCTATCATTCACGCTGTTGTCGATGATTTATCTTCGCCAACAGTATGTTGGATTTTTGTGATCTTGTATTTTCAGACGTATCTTAATTTAAAAAAGTAAACATAAATTTAACTATCAAATGCTAATTTGGTGGCTCCCCGCAATACATGTAAGGGCCCCCTTGGGTTCCCAGAAGATTCTTAACTGTCAGGCTCTTGTTCAGCTTATCTGAAACACTGCAGGCGAGAAAGAAAAGAAAGGTGGTGCTAACATTCTTTAAGGGAAAAAAAAAAGTGCCTTTAGGGGTAAAGGTGTTTTCATGGCTTTGGATGATGAAACATTTTAAAGTTGGTACAAAGACACTAAGGAAACCACACCTGATGTGTAATTAGATTATGACGGTTCAACGAAAGAAACACTGACGGAAAGTGTGACTAAAACATAGCAGTGAGATAGCTGTATATACTGTAAAGAGAAGGGGATAGAGTATGGATAGTGTTAAAGGAGCACCATGGTGCTGAGTTTCAGTTTGCCAGAGCTCTATTGAAGGTCAAATAGTGGGGCAGAGCTATTGAAGGAGCCTTGACTGTAAATAGCCAGTGCGGCCACCTGTCAATTGCAGCAGCAGCTTAAACCGAGAGAGGCGGTGTCATCACTTTCTGCCCTCTGGCAGCATGATGGCTGCATGTGCAAATATGTGCCCATGAAAGTGAGCATGTGTGTCTTTCAAGTAGCGTCTCAGTTTCTGAGTTAATTTCAATTTAAACATTCCTCATTACACACAACCTGCCATGCCAGTGTGTCTCACTCCCAACTTCATAATGAAAACTCTGTGCTGAAAACATTCTGTACTTCAGAAGTAAAGTGTCAGTTGCTGCACATGTGCAGACCGACATCATCTCCATTTCCTTCTATTTACATCCATTCCATACATCATCCTGACATGTTCTCCTCTGCTTTGGGATTGCCAAGCAAATAATACCATTGCTGTTGAGACTGTGTCTGAGAGGTGTTGGTTTAACCCCATGGTCATATTTAAAGTCATTAAATTGTGTATGACTTACTAATAATACACTTTGTAAATATTTCTATTGTATTTGTCTTCAGCAAGGGCTCTAGTTAAATGGATCTGCTTTCAAATGTGCAGTAGAGTTGTGTTTACACGCAGTCCTGACCTGAAGTCTGGTTTAATAATTGACTCAATTAAAGAAAAGGTGTAAGGTGTGTTGTTGCATCTGATTACACCCTAAATAACATTATTAAGAAGAAATATAAAAGTAAAATGTAAGGCTGATGGAGTGTGTGATTACCCTCTCTCTTTTTTTATGAGTCACATATAGAATTTCTTAAAGGTGCAGTATGCGATTGTGGACAGGGATTCGTTAATTGATTCCCAGGTTGTCAAATAAAGCACTTGGTTGATAGTCAGACCACACTGCTCACCCAGAACATCAGAATTTGACGACCGAGGACTGAATCAACAATCCTATTCCTACAGAGTTAGACTGCACCTTTAACTGTAGAATAATCTGTTCTGTCTTTATTTTATATGATTCTATTATATGATGTTTGCTCTTTATTAGGGACTGTTCTTTATCAGTTTTATATATATATATATATATATATATATATATATATATATATTATATATATATATATATTTATATAGTTATTACCCACCCTCCTATATAAATAACCATATATTACAGTTTTTGGCTATGGTAAATTCTGTAATTTGGTGATTATTTTTTTTTTTATTTTAAAAGCAAACCTGGCTTTCAAATAAATAAAATACAAAACTCGACCATTAAAGGTGAGTGTCCTAAGCCAATTCAGAACTTTTTTTTTTTATGAAGTTGTTACACCATAAAAATGACATCTGGAATTACCTTGTTCTTTCTAAGTGGTAGCAGCGTTTTACTTAACTCGATCATGACAAAGGTTTTTGCCAAATGATGAAGTTAGGAGATCTGCCAGTTCTGTTTTGTTAACATGTTTAAGAAAATACAAATATGAATGACTAGTTTGCAACCAGTCGGATACAGATATAGACAACTTGGTTTGCTGATTTTGGAAAAAAAACTGAAAAATATTGATTCAATTAAACTTGTCAGTTTTAAGTTGCAAAAACTTCACGAAATCAAGTAAATATGGCTAAATTTTAAATAAATTTAACAATCAGATAGAAACATAAATTCAGATTAATAGTTATATTTACTTACAATGTTTTTTTAAAGGCAGTCCGTTTCCTAGATTTTTTCAAAGTAAAATCAATGTGGCAGATTTTATAGTGTATATACATGTTTTATGTATCCATACATGTATATAAAGTGTAGCATCTATGACAACAAAGGTTATATCAAATTAAACCTTACACTGGAGTTATTTAATGGCTGTAATTGAACGTCTCCCTCCCTCTCATCTCCATATGTTCTTTGACCTCTCTTTTCCCTCCCTCCTGCCGTCTGAGCCCCCCCCCACCCCCGGCCATAAGCACACACCCACCTCTCTAATACACTGGGTTAAGGGCATCAGGAGCATTCTTCCCGGACATGTGCCCCTGTCACTCATACACGTACAGGCACACAACTACACTGCACACACAGTTGTGTTTCCACTGTGTCCTCTGTGTTCTCGGCACAAGGCTGGCACACTGCTCTGTTGGTCCTGTGAACGTGGCCCTCCTCCCCCGTCTCTCTGCAGCTCCGAGCAAAGACTGAAACAATATCACTGAATCACCTGCAGCTCTGCTATGTTGTCTGTGGATTTAATTTTTTTGTTTTTTAAGTGTTAAAAAACTCTTTTGTTTTTGGTGGAAGAAACAGATTAGAGACAATCATCAGTGTGGATTTGTATTTCAGAGGAGATACTCAGCTGTTTAAGTTTTCAAAATGGCAGCTGTGAAAGGCTGGTTGGTGGGACTCCTGCTGGTTCTCTTGTCCCCGTCCCCAGTCCCACTCTCTGGACTTGTGAGCGCCCAGGATGTGGCTGATGCAGACGAAGGCCTCCATGTCAGAGATGCCGATGAGGTTGTAGCTGAGGAGGGTGAAACCGCTGAAGGTGATGATGACACAGGCGAGGAAGAGGAACAGGTAGAAGAGGATGATGAGAATGAATCAGATGAAGACGCAGAAGAAACTGATGAACAGGAGGAGGAAGAGGAGGCTGAGGAGGAAAATGCCGAGGAGGAGGAGGAGGAGGAGGAGGAGGAGGAGGAAGAGGAGACTGCTGAGGAGGAAGAAGATGCTGTTGAGGAGGAAGAAGATGCTGAGGAGGAGGAAGAAGATGCTGAAGAGGAGGAAGAAGATGCTGAGGAGGAAGCCGAAGAAGAGGCTGCTGAGGCTGAGGAGGAAGAGGAGGAGGAAGAGGCTGCTGAGGAGGAGGCGAAAGAAGAAGAGGAAGAGGCTGCTGATGAGGTAGAGGCTGTTGAGGAGGAGGCGAAAGAAGAAGAAGAAGAAGAGAAGAAGAAGAGGAAGAGGCGGCCGATGAGGAAGAGGAGGAGGATGAGGAGGAGGATGAAGAAGAGGCTGGCGAGGCAGCAGCTGAGGAAGATGAGGAGGAAGAAGGGGAAGAGGCTGCGGATGAGGAGGAGGAGGAGGAGGAGGAGGAGGATGAAGAAGAGGTAGCAGAAGAGGAGGATGATGAGGCAAATGAGGTAGAAGAGTTACCTGAAGAGGAGAAGGAGGAGGAGGAAGAGGGTGATGATGCTGAGGAGGACGAAGAAGAGGAAGAGGAGGATGACTCTGAGGAAGAGGATGTAGCTGAAGCAGAAGAAGATGACGGTATAGCCACTTTTTATATATTTAGGGTTTATTTGGGGGGGGGGGGTTCAGTAAATTTGTGAGCTCATTAATAAGCAGTAATTGATTATTGTAAAACATAAAGTTAGAATAATAGGAATAGGAATATCTCTGTGACCGTTTCCAAACTCTACACTGGCCTTTTAACATTGTTGGGCTTGTTGCAGCCACCTTAGAAACACTGTCGCACATATCAGTCCTAAAATAGACAGCTTATCTGTGAGGTTGCAGGCTCCCAGCAGAATCTAAAACCATTCATGCCTTTTGTTGAACCAAAGTGGCTATTTTGAGACCCTGAAACAGGTACTGACAATGTGTGAGTGTTCAGAGAAACATTTAGGTACAAACATGTTCCAAAGTAGAGCTTCCAAAGAAAAAAATATTCCAAGAACGATATTCTAAAGAAGAGATTTTGGCGTAATGCTGATCTCATTTTTTGCTGTGCAAACACAATGTTATTCAGCAAGGTTTGCTCATGGGCTTACTTTTGATCTGTCTTTTCCTCTATAAAGACTATTGCCCTCAAACAAAACAAAAGTCACATCCTCAGTGCTTTGCTTTCACAGCCGAATTATGGAAAATATTACTGTGTAAGCCTACTTAACATGCTGCTGTCCACAACCTGATACTTATACTTATACTTAATATTTCATTGCACTTGAGCTAAATTCTCACATCAGTGTGCTAACTTGTGACGGTGATAATAACCAGTTACTGTTTAGCATGTGAGCATGCTATCACTTGCTAATTAGCACTCAATGCAAAATACAGCTGAGGCTGATGAGAATGTCACTAGTGTTGCTTTAGTTATAAACCAAAGTCATCAAGGGGTTGGCAGTTAAGGTTGGGCAAAACAAACTACTTAGTTACAGTGGTCTGTTCAGACTTTTTTTACTGGGAAGGTCAAGGTGGGGCACTGACTTATGCAGGGTGGAGTGAAGTACGTCATAGCTTTACTGACTGGTTTTTGTTTACTCTACCCATACCTACTTTAATTACTGGCACTGCAGTGCCTGACATTCCTGTTTATACTAGTTCATATAACAGGTCAAACTGACCAATGGGGTGACGCCTGTCCAGGCCACTGAAAAGACTAAGGAGCGACTAACAACTCATGATTATTATGTTGGATTAACGTGTGCACGCTATCACTTGCTAAACGGATGATGAGAATTTCACTAGTGTTGCAGGTATTTGATCGTAAACCAAAGTGATCAAAGTTATTACAATGCATCCTCTGAGGGCCATGAATGTCTAAATGAACAATCACAACGTTGTTGAGATATTTCAGTTGGAATCAAAGTCGTGAAGGAAATATGTAATGGCGGCACTGTTTCTAAATGACCTCTGACATAGTAAGGCTTTTCTGTCCTCTCCTGCAGTTTCTTGTTACTTCAGCTAATTATGTCAGCTGACATAAACCAAATTACAATGTTTACAATAATTTATGCATAGGAAGCCCCTGCATCACAAACATGAAATCAAAATGAAGCTGAGCAAACACAAACATTTTGAGTGTATGCTATATTTGTAATATTTTTACCACCAGCAGTTTCTGAAGAGTAATTTTACCGAGTAGAACACAGGAGTTGCTGGTCTAACGTTGCCTCAATTACTTAGAGTGTGAGATAAAGATGTGAAAATATTACAAATGTAGCATATAATTAAAGTGATACTGATTTTATACTAAATTTGCTGTTGTGCCCTAACTACTGCATTGGTAGATTTGTTAATCAAAGACATAAGCAAAGCAACAACAACAACAAAAAAAAGCACAGGTCGGACCACTATGTTTAACTGTATATCTTTAAATGTTATGGCTGAAAATGACGAGAGATGAACACATTTTCAGATTACGCACATCTCAATTAAAATCAATTGTCAGTTGTCTACAGGGAAATAACTGCTGTTGTTAGCACAGTGTTCTTCTGTTTCTGTACACTGAGATACAGATGTATTGCCGACAAGCTGGTATGGACCATGCTGACGTACGGGTCTATAAGCCTAATTTGTTGCTGACTCTGTTGATGTTATACAGATGAGCTTGACACAGCAAATGACACAGTTGAAGAGGAGCACGGCGCTGACATCCTGCAGTTCCGCTCTGGCTCTTTGTGTAGCGTTTGCACCATCTGTGAGGTAAAAATTAAGAGTACATGTCACTGATGGTGTAATGTATTTACTTCAAATGAATTCTTCCAGAGATGGAAAGACTAATGCTGACTGTGCATTTTGTGACCCCTCTTCCTCTTTTAGTACTGCTCTAAAAACTGTGACAACTGCCCCTGTGAAGAGGGAGATGACTCTGATCACTGTGAGCTCTGCCAAGTAAGCACCAGCACTGTCCCAAACCCTGTCAACAACACATGTTTTACTGTTTCAATGAGACAAGAGCCTTCTCATTTTGACTGTTTTTAAAAATGTCTTTCAGGACTGTTCATCCTGCTACATTTGCCCTATACTGTGTGACACAATTTGCACACCAGGTAAATGTTGGAAGTAATTATTCATACGGTGCATACAAAATTGTTTTTAATATATAGATTTAGTCAACGTTTGGTGTTAAATTTTGTATTTCTTCCTTTTTTTTTACAGGTGGCCTTGTTGATGAGCTCACCGGTTCTATCTTTCAGTAAGACTTTACACAACATATTGATATTTAATTGTTTTTTTTCTACAGTGAAATTTAATTTAAATCAGTACCACAGACTGTATATATCACAGCAGTTAAGGGCACAAATTGGGAGGTCAATGATGGTTTTATTCTTGCCTTGGCTTTTGTTTTGCAGGACTGTTGCCTCTCTACTCTGAGCAACCCGGAGGCTTTGCCCCTTAATGTCACCCTGTGGGTGTGTGAGGTACTGTGCCCAGGAGTGGCGCTGTCCGGCTGTTCATACCTCTCCAGCAACATGAAAACCCCCACAGGAGCCTGTCATGAGTCTGACAGCTGACACAAAACACATTTAGATTCAATTCATGTTTAGAAATGATTTTTAACTTGTCATGAGAGCTTGAAAAAGCACCAGTTTGTGCCAGTCTTCTCTTTTATTGAATGAACTGCCTACTGTAATTTTTTTTCAATACAAATGGGTGATGCATTGCTAAGGCTATGATATAACTTGTTAACACTCTTGTTTTGTAGAAGCATTTTTCTAAAAAAAAGTTTTAGTGAATCAAAAATGTTAACAACTCCATGTTAATGGCAGGAATGTGTAAAAAAGCACTAGAAAAATAAAAATCTACTGCTGCTTATGCAACGGCATAACTTGTATAACATGTGGCGGGGCGGTACAACATCAGATAAAAAACATTGAGATTTGCTTCCCATTTCCTGCATTTCTACATATATTTATCAGACTATGGTAACTGGAGCAAATTGCTATCATGCTATATTCTACCAGAATAGTACAAAATATGGTGAATATGATGCTCTGTGTGGCATTTTTTGGAGTTTACCAGAGCAGCTCAATTCACACTCTCAGCCAGAATATGACAGCTGGCCAAACAGTAGCAAACAACAGATTTTTGTGGTTAGAAAAACATAACTTTTAAATGCGATCGTTGTTAAGCCCATTGATTTTTAAAAAATATAAAATTTCACACATACTCATACAATGTTTACGTTAGTTTTCTATGACCTTTGAGATATTACTAGATTTAGTTTTGTGCATATTGTCATGACTTTAATTAAACTCTAAAGCTACAGTTGATGTTGAAAAAAAAAGTCAATGACTTTGGTAAACAAGCCTATATCTCACAACTGTGCCGGTAACTTTAGCTTATGAAATACTCAGTAACTATATGATGTAAATTTGGAATGATTCATAATGATAAAATGGGTTTAGACAGAACAGATAAGTAACTCTTAGTCCAGAGTATAAATACATTTTAGTATAGTATACTCAGACATGAAGGATAGAAAAGTTGCAGTAATTACATGTGTTGCTGTTTCTTAAATAAATCATTACTGTTCACCCTTTCACCTACTTATTCTTTTCTTTTCTCTCTACAATATGACATAAGCCTTTTATATTTCCCGTTATCAGCTGATTTTATGCAATGCTGTTCAATAAGAAACATCTACAAACAAATTGAACACACTGACACTTGTGTTTTCTGAAGTGCTGCTTAAAAAGATTCGTGACCTCCACAACTTGACAGAATACCATGAAGTCAAATGTCCAGCCAATCACACGCTGATTAATAAATGAGCTCCAGCTGCTGCTCAGGTGAAGCAAAGTGTGTGAGCAAACTCTCTGAGCTCTTCAACAGCCTGCAGGGAGGATTTCTGGTGAGTTTCTGTCTTGTGTCAAGATAAAACAAAGTTCTTCCTCAGTGACTTGACAAAAAAAAAAGAGGAAAAATCAATTGAGCGTGTTGTTGAATCAACACAGACAGAGACAGAGCTTTGTGCTGGTGAAATTTTGACCTTATGATAGTAAAATAGTGCCAATTGACTTTATGTAGTAATATCATGAAGCCATTATCCTCTTCTTAATGCATCTTACCGCTAACCTTCTGAACTTGTAGAAGATATGAAGTAAAAGGACATTCCATCCTCTGTGAATAATGTTGACTGTTCTCATATAAATGTCTCCTGTCAATTCATCCATACACACTGCATTCCTCTTAAACCACACTGCCATACTCTTATGTCAATCAACATACCATTAACTTGTCCGTCAACTCATCTTTGTTGTTGTTTTGTAACGTGGAAGGTGAGAGATGTATGTTATTTTTTGAGAAGTATCAACACAGATAAGGCTTCCTGTACTGAGGTATGGTGGTGTGCGTGAGGATGCGGTACAGGGCAGGAAACCTGTTGTGTCAGTTCATTTAGGTCATGTGTATGTGTGTGTGTGTGCGTAAACACATTGACAATTACAATAAATATTGCCAGGTAAAAAGACATTTGGCTCTCGGTCAAGAAAAAGCGATTGTCCTAAGTGTCAATATTTCATGGTAAACTTACATCTGCCAGAAGTCAGTCAGTTTAAAGTCCCTCCTCAATGGACCTTGTTTTTAAAAAAAAACAAGAAAAAAACGAAGTAAACAACAAGAAACATTTTTGATCCTGCTTGAATTGCGCCTTGAATTAAGCATTTGACAATTGTCAATTTAAAAGAAACTGAAACTTGGTTTATCTTAAAACCATTTTAATTTTTTGTGAAACTGCCTCATAAACAAAACCTCATAAACAACCCCAACGTAGCTGTTACCATGGCATATTTCAGTTCATTTGCTATGGTTAAGATTAACAAATGACTAACAGCTCCTTTGATTATGACTCCCGTTAAAATACCTCAACACTGACTTTTAGTTTTACAAGGGACACAAACACCGGCCTCCTCTGTCAAAGTCCTGTGCTTGTTGGACCCCATCCACTTCCCCAAAGCCTTGGTAGATGAAGTATCTGAAAGGCATAATCGAGTAAAAGTATCTGACCAGAAAATAACTTTGGTAGAAGTTAACGTCACCTATCAGAATATTACTTGAGTAAAAGTCTTAAAGTATCTGATATTTAATGTAATTAAGTATCAAAAAGTAATTTTATGATATTAAATGTACTTAAATATTGAAAGTAAAAGCACAAATATATGTTAGTGTTTGAGATGTATGAAGCTTATTTCTCAGTATTTCTTCTCGCATACACCATCTTAAAACTGAGTGTACATTTCACTTGATGAGAAACAAGGTCTTTATACTACTTTACTACTTTATAAAGGATATAAAAAATCAAATTCTAGTTTTTCTTTCCCTCCCATTCCTTCATTCATACATCTGTCCCTTCCCTTTCTTCCTTCATTTCTAGTATGTAAATAAAATACTTTGGGGAAATGTAGTAGAGTGAAAAGGAAAGTTGACTGAAATGTAAAAACTCAGGCAAAGTACAGATACTCTAAAAAAATATTATTAGTTCGGTACATTATACCACTGACCCTATGTGAACTTTTAATGCTCTTTATACTCCGTCTGTTGTGCTGAATGTCTAATAATGACATAAATGGCTTCACATAAGTGTTGGTTGAAAGCCCTGTGCGTCTCATAAAGACGCTAAAGGGTGCCCCGTATTTTGATGCCCTGGGAGACCAGGCTGCATACCCAATACAAAAAAAAAGGTGTTTCGCCAGTGTCTAATGTATATAAGTCTTTTTTTCCAAGGATAGTGGTGTCATGACTTGTCCTAATCTGCCACTGATTACCAAATCCAAATTTTCCATTCAAAATTGTCACACATTTAAAAATGAATATGACCTCATATTGCATGTTTGCACACTGACTGAAAAACTTTAATCTGTCTTAAAAGATTTCAGAACAGGTTTCATTTTCTGCTTTATTTTTTATCCATCAAAGGCCTTTCGAAAATTGCTAAACAAAGAAGTAAGGATATATGTCCATCTTGTCTTATAATATGAATTGAACAATTTGAGTGAAACATGTCAAACTTGGGATGCAAGGTTCTGTTTTTATGATTTTTATCAGATGACGGATTAAAAAACTGCATAGGGCTACAAAAAATACTGACTTGGTGTGCAAAGGGCAAACATGTTATTTTTTTTGAAGAAATGCTCCAGAAAATCTGTCAAAAAATAAACATTTTACAGTATTTTGTTGCATAAGTAAAATGAAGTTTTTTAGTTTTAGTTTTTGGCTGATACTGATGATGTGCAAATATTATCATACATCCTTGAAAATGTTGGGGTTTTTTTTGGCTAACATGTAAAGTCCATACACAATATAATTGGAGATGTGATCTTAAAGTGTTGAAAAGTTTTAATTTCATCTTGACTTTCAATTTTATATCAAAATAAGGCTTGGAATATAAACCAAGATTATTTTTTTTAGTATGTATGGAACATTTAGCTGTCTAACACCCTCTCAAACACGCACACATGCATACACACACACACACACACACACACACACACACACACACACACACACACACACACACACACACACACACACACATTTTTCCAGCTCATTGGCTCTAGACACCTGTATTTTGATTGGAATTCCATGCAAAGACACCTTTAGTCATGTTACACGTCTCCTCCACACTTAGTGTTGTTTACTCAGTTAGCCCCCCTTTCATTGAATGTCCCTCCCACTCTATATGACTGACCAGATGCACACTCGGTCACTTTTTCACCTTCTGCTCATTGAGGTGCTCGTTTGGGAATTGACATTTTTTTTAGCATGACACCTCCATTGTAACTATTTTTTAATTCTCAAGGACATCAGGTCTGGACAGTAAGGTAGGCTGATTTATCAAACGTTGACACATGAATTATCATGGCATTCTTTTCTCCACAATTGGACACTTTTGCTTCCACATTATATAAGATAAAGTTTCCAACCAGTCAGTATCACACATTTTTTGATGGTATTACTTCGGTTTATTTCGCTGCTTACTGCACTAAAATGGATTTCAAGTCAGTGTCTGACTCATGTTAATGGGTTGGATGACTCAGTTTTCAGACCAGAGGCTCCAGAATTCATATTGATATTCTTCTCTATTCCTTTCATTATAAAGTATCTAGATATCACTGAGGTTTGTATAGAGAGGTTTCCTCTGTTTCAAGATGCTGTGAAATTACTATTAATCCATGCAAGAACTTATGGTTAATGACCGCTTTCCTTTTTTGAAGGAAGAAGCATGCATCTCTCCTCTCTTTTGCTGTGCCTGAGTTTGGGTGCTTTGGTAAAATGTGGTGAGTAGAATAAATGTGTGTTTGTACTGATAAGGTTTATTCATTTCTGCTTCCACTGTGTGTTGATACAAGCCACAATGTGAAAAAAACTACTTTCTGATATTTATGATGAAGTTGTAGCCTTACATGTTCACAATCACGAGTTACATTAAGATGGAACCTGTGACCCACTGCTGTATACTAAACAGAAATATGGACATAAAAAAAACCCTCTAAAAAACTGGAGAGGAAACATAATGTTTTTATATTTACGTGAGTAAAGTTTTAACCAATATTTCCCCGACAGGGCAGTCTTTCATTAGGCTACATTATGCTAATAAAGCCACATTTGATGTCACTGTTGTATTGACTGTAATTCTGTTTCAGCTGCTGAAAGTGAATGGTGCTATACTCGCTGCGGTAAGTACAGAAGGACGCCTCGCTTATTGAATGATTTAGATCAAACCATCATCAATCTGCATTAGTGTGTGACATTAAGAGCTCCTCTAACTTTCACAGAGCACACCCCGAGCCACTGGGGAGACATCTCTGGTGCTTTCTGTGGAGAAAAAAGGCAGTCTCCTATTAATATAGACACCCACTATGTTCAGATTGACCCTCACCTGCAAAACTTTACCTTCGTCAGCTTCTCCTCTCCAAATGCCATTGAGTACATCACAAACAATGGACATACAGGTACACAAACTGAAACTTCTGAATACTGAAACCCTACTATATTTGAAATCAAGTACTTTTTTTTTTTTTACAAGTGTTAAAACTAAATTAGGAAAGTACTTTACGTGTAACAGTAAGCCTACTACAATACACTTTTAGAAAAATGAATTTCATAAGTATACTAAATAACCACTGGAAATTTTTGCAATTTATCATACTTTTCCAAAGTGGAACTACACTCAACACACTTCTAATAATGTTAAAATCAAAGTCAACTTTGATAAATCACGTTAATAGTGCATTACAAAGGACTTGAAGATTTTTTTTTTTTTCAAAAGTTAACTTGATTATAAGTGTTTGCCGTTTAGTATACTTTTTAAAAATACATTGAAATACAGCTTAAAAGAAACTCAATAAAATAAATTGCACCTTTTGTAATTATATTTAGATACACAAAAATAGTACATGATAGTACATTACAAACAACTTCAAAACATTGGATGATTTAACTAAGATACATTTTACAATACACTTCTAATAAAGTAGCCTACACTTTTTATTAGTACATTGGAAGACCTCTTCTAGTTTTGTAGAACTAGTATATTTAGTTTTAGTACACTGAGGTATAACTTAATGATTTTAAAGTGCACTTTTTAAAAGAATTGTTAGGCTTAAATTCTCTTTAAGGTGATCACAAATAAGTCACAGTTTACTAGTAACAACTTTTGATGGTCATGAGAGGAACTGCAGTTCTGACACTTGTATTAGCTTAATTTTTCAGCGCTGCAGCTTTTTGCTTGGCGCAAAGCAATTGTTTAACTTCTATTTTAGCGCACTGTAACTACATAAGCACACCTCTCCATCTTTAGTGAAATGCGTTTTGAAGGACAATGAAGTTGAAGTGAGTGGAGGTGGACTGAATGGAACATACTCTACAATTCAATTTCACTTTCATTGGGGAGACACAGAATATCAGCCTGGTTCAGAGCACACCATTGATGGCCAAAGATATCCAATGGAGGTGCAGTATTTTTTTTTCATTCACTATAGACAACATGCATCTCATCTTTATGAACTCCTTTGTTTTACCTTGCTTTTATCTCACCAAGTCATGTAATCTTGCAGATGCACATTGTCAGTCTGAAGAAAGGCCTTAACGTGACGCAGGCCAAAGCGGATCCAGAGGGACTTGCTGTTCTTGGGTTTTTCATAAATGTATGCCCCACACTTGAAATGATTAGCTTACTGAAAAGTGTTAAAATCGCTAACCAATTCTCACTAAAACAGATTTTTTTGGCCAAAATTTGAGAAAAAATATATCTACGGAGTGTATGAAAAGTGTTTTTTAATTTGAACTTCTGAAACATGGGAGCAAAACACAAAATGTGTTGCACTTAAATTTGTGTACATTACCAGTGAAGGAGAGTTAATTTGCATATGACAAACTGGTATTGTAAGTGTAATTATGTCCTCTCCCTAAAGGCAACCGATGATGAGGACACATCAGAAGCGTGGAGCAAACTTACATCTACCATAACACAAGAAATAGGTGGGTGTTTGTCTCTTGTATTGTTATTGCAATGCAGCAAGTTGACACCTTGGCATCAACAAGTGATCTCACCTGCTTTGCACTTTGTTCTCATGGCACGAAAGCATAAACATAAGTTGCCACACCTTAATGCTTAAAATATTTTATACAATGAGAAACATCAAATGTCATGCCATTCAGAGCATGTGCATTTTGAAGAAGCACTTGAGTCAGTGCCAACATATATTTATGTAAGAGTAATTTTTGTGACCTTCCTTCAGTCTGTGTGCTTTTGTTTTGAAGGTCACATTCTAATTGTAAAGTTATTTAGGACAGTAACTGAGGTAGGTGTGGTTTAGTTGAGGTAAACAATATTTTTTACCGAGTAGTTGAAATGGTGAATAATGCACATTCCCTTTATCATACAGATGGCATCACACCATATGTTACCATTTTGGGGCATTTAAATCCACAACACTTAAATTTAATTAGTGTTTTCTTTTTGTTGATTTTCACAGACACTGAAGTTCCTGTCAGCCATGACATATCTATTAACGACCTCATTGGAAATGTGGACCTCACAAAGTTCTATCGGTACATGGGCTCCCTGACCACCCCCATGTGCAACGAAGCGGTCGTGTGGACCATCTTTCAAGAGCCAATCATCATCAACAAAAATCTGGTGAGTTGGCCATGTTTAGTCAACATGTTCCTCTCAAGCACAGAGAGGAATGTGAGGGCCTTTCAACTATTTAAAGTGCATAGATTTGCAGTGTAACAGCAGCCAGATTACATAAACTCAAAAACAAAGAAAGTTAAGAACAAAATGCAATGCAACAGAGTTCATTTTGGGTCTCTTAATACATTTCAACATAAAGAAAAACATTTTTTTAAACTTAACTCCTGTGATACTTGACTTGTCATAACCCACCTGCTTCCAGCTGATTAAGGCAATTGCTGCATGCACATTGAAATTATAGGATACATTTCATCTTCTTTTGATGACAAGCCTTGTCTCCTCAAACTTTATGACAAACTGCAAGTGACTGACGAAAAATAGATGCACATGGATGAAGTAGTAAACAGCAAGAAACATTGTTTGATCCTGCTTGAATTGTGCCTTGAATTAAGCATTTGACAATCGTCAATTTAAAAGATAATTTTGCAACTCAAACTTGGTTTATCTTAGAACCATTTAGTTTTATGTGAAACTGGCAAGTGAATTACATCTCATTTTGCAAAAAAACCCCTAAAACTTAACCTTAACCCCAAAGTATCTTTTACCATGGCATATTTTAGTTTGTTTGCTAGGGTTAGGATAAGATTAACAAATGACTAACAGCTCCTTGATTTTGACTCCCTCTAAAATAACTCAACATTGACTTTTAGTTTTACAAGGGACACAAACACCGGCTTCCTGGGTGAAAGTCCTGTGCTTGTTGGACCCCATCCACCTCCCCAAAGCCTTGATGGATGAAGTATCTGAAAGGCATAATCAAGTAAAAGTATCTGACCGGAAAATAACTTTAGTAGAAGTTAAAATCACCTATCAGTATATTACTTAAGCAAAAGTCTTAAAGTATCTGATATTTAATGTAATTAAGGATCAAAAGTAATTTATGATACTGATGAGTGACCTGTACCTTTGGTTGTGGTTATCAAGTAGATTGATAATGCCCCATGTAATACTATCATGCCACACATTAATTTATATTTATGTAATAAATATACAAATATCAATGATAAATGATTTTTTTTCAAACAAATTTTCTCAGTCAATAACTAAAAAAGGAATAAGCTGAATCCTAAGGCTTATTTTTTCCTATCCTATATCGACCTAAGGCATAACCCAGAATAACAACAATACTAAAGAAAGAAAATAAATGAGTTGAATAAAAATATATGTACTATAAATGAGGTTCCCCAATTAATACTTTGATAAATCGTCAATTATAGTAATCATTTTACATTTTAAGGCCTTTTAAAAACTCAACAGGGAGCAACAAAGTTTCAACTCAGCACTAAACCCATTTCTCAGTTTAATTCCCAAAAATGAATAATAATAATAATAATAATAATAATAATAATAATAATAATAATAATAATAATAATAATAATAATAATAATAATAATAATAATAATAAATAATTAATAAACAACCCCTCTTAAGTTATAATTTCATTCTCTTAATTTTATTTAAAAAAAATAAAATTAAAATACAGACAGGAAGGCTTTCTTTTACATCTTAAAGTATTTCCAATGTTTTTAAATACACAATGCCTACATATTTTAAGGTGTAGGACCCTACAAAAAAGTATTAGTAGATTTACAATAGGCTGAATTTGTTTTATATTTGTTTTATATTATTTCCCAAAACTTGGCCTGCCAGATGTTTCAGGGTTTCACTCACATTCATTGTTTTGTGGTAGATCGGCATAGTCAAAACATCTGCCACAATGAATACATTTTCTATTTTTGGAGCT
Source organism: Plectropomus leopardus (assembly GCF_008729295.1). Taxonomy (NCBI): domain Eukaryota; kingdom Metazoa; phylum Chordata; class Actinopteri; order Perciformes; family Serranidae; genus Plectropomus; species Plectropomus leopardus. The sequence goes on along the minus strand of NC_056481.1, from coordinate 15,734,593 downwards.
GAACCATTAATTATGAGTGCTATTATATATACCTTTTAGTTACTAATTGCTCCACACTCTTGGAGTGCAGAGTATTGTAACACACAAAGTAGTAAAACATCAGGTGCAGTGGGAGTGAATCTGTTTATTGTGCTGAGTCTAAGAGTTTGCATTCACTCACTTTGCACTCTGCTCCTCCTCTTGCACATCAATCTGATCAGCTCTGACCGGATTAACTGATCAATTATCCACGCCATGACTTTAGCTGCTGCTGAGCGATAAAAACTTCTCATGAGTTTTGCCTGCACTGCATTCACAGAATTTAGAGAGAGATCACAAGATGTTAAAAGGAGGGCCACCGCCACGCATAGATTCTGATTCTGTGGAAAACACTGTTTCTAATGAAAATGTTTTCAAACTTTATATTGAAAACTTAGGATGTAATTTATTACTTAAGCTGTTTTATTCTTCGTGAGGTAAATGTGCTCTTTAATGTCTGGTAAAGCTAGATCAAGTACCTCTTTTTGAACACATTATAAATGTTAGAAAATTCCTTTTGAAAACATGTCGAAAGACTGGGAACTGTGTAATACTGCATTCCGAAGTTGGACTGATGACCTGTTTTTCATCATTTCTCTGTCCAGAATATTTTGGGAGAACCAAAAAGCATCATCTTTGATGCATTTGAGCCATCCTCACAGAATCCCTCCTCCACACTAAAAAGGCGAACGAGCTGCAACGAAGTACAGACTCTTGTTAGCAGCTAACTCGGTAGCACAAAGCGTACATGTTCCTTGAGCCACATAATTAGCAGAAGAGTAAACATATTTAGAGTGACAATCTGTGCAGGGAGTCAGTAAGTGACATAACAAAAAACACGCAGGCAGAGACAGCGGCATGTGGACAAAGGCAATTCAGTTCAGGAAGCTGTAGATCCTAGAACCATTTTCTATCTTAACAATACAACACAATAGCTCTTGCTTTTGGCCGGTGGCCAATACATTTTTCTATAAACCTGGCAAGTTGAAAAGATGTTGAAAGTGGCCATAACAACCACATCTTTACTGACAAAAAATGTTATGTTCACTTTATCTTGTTTGTTAACATTTAACTAAAGCCTTGATCTTTCCCTATTGTCTTATCCAAAGAACTTTTGTTGTTATAAACCAAAGAAGAGTTTGGACACAAACAAGGTTTTGGAGTCACAGTCCAAGCTAATCCAGTGTGTTACATAAATGTTACTTTAACTCAGTTACATTTTCTCTGAATATAATCCAGGCAGCAACTGATTTGTCACAACAGAATTATCAATACAATTTAGCAACAATCCCTAACCCTAACCATAACCAATATTAATAAAATATTAAAATAACCAAACTGCATTACAGAGGTGAATTTCATGAGTGAAAATTTTCCTTAGTTTTCTACTAGAGGAGCTGAATAAAAGTATCCATCTTCATTCAATACTCGTTCTTTGAAGGTAACTCACCGATACTCCTGCAGGTGTGGCCTCAACCAATCTAGAAATGAAAGACTGAGCCATCTTTCTAAAACTGGGACAAGGCCAAGTCAAATGGCCTTTAAAGACCTGTGACATGTGATTTTAAGACCCACACCGAATTCGACAAACCCAGGCCGATTGTATTCTTTTTTATACCTCAAAAGGCCATAAGGGTTCAGCTCATATTTTGATCAGTAAGCACAGAGTAAACTTTTATTATCATTGAATTCTCACGATAGCAAATCTGTCAATAGAGGTTATGATGTGTTGCTGGCAGTGTTTTCGTGTTGTCAGCCTGTGTGCCCTAAGGCATTTAAAAGTGTAATTAAAGTCTCCCTCTGCCTTTTACCATAGGTGTGGCCAATCAGAGTTGTGTAAGAAATACTGGACAGGAAGCTTCTTACGTATAACTGTGCATTCCTTGGTGTATGGATGAGAGAAGAATGTAGACAGAATGTACATTGCTTACTGACTCTGTACACCTGTATCAGTAAAAAATGCCCTGATGTATTGCAAATGGAATCACAAACAGCGGCCAGTGATAGATGCAGGCAAATGTCACCAGCGAACATTGTGCCTGGAAATACTGGTACATGCTGGCGTCCTGTTTTGATAATCGTGTTTGATAATCGTGTTGATTTATATTCTGTTGACTCAACAAGAGAAAATGTGGGCAAGCTACATGTGACTGTAGGGAAGAAAAGAGTCAAATATATGCTGCAGAATGAAACATGTAATCTTTCTCCGTCTTATCTACCTGACAGCCATCGGCATTCGGTGATAGACAGGTCGATCTGTCTGTGTGTCAGGTGGCTCAGCAGGTGCATGACTCTTTCACCTGAACTTCAGGCATACTAGACTGTAAAACACCTAAAACAGGTAGAAAGTGAACAGAAAGAATTCTGTTTGAATACATGTTAAATGTGCCAAAAGTATATCAGGAAATAAAATGGAGTGGCAACGACAGCTTTTTGACAGATTTGAAAGAATTAACCTATTCATTCAAGAAGAATTTATTGTAGCACTGATTATGTTTGCATTGTTATTCCATTTTTTACAGTGTGAATTAATAATCTTTATGGTTTTTAACTTAATTTATCCTCAGAAAACCCTTGAGGTACCTTGCAAGTTCGGTACACACGTTTTTGTTTTTTTTTTGCATTTCTATTGTGAAAAGTTGTAGATGCTACCTTTTTGTACCTTTTTTAAAACCATCTCCACACACAGATATGGTACTAAGAGGTGGCGCTAGGAACACTGCAGTCCATTCACTGGTCAGCAGAAAACACTGTGTGCTCAGGGCAGAGCTGTCGCTGGTTTTAACCACTGTCCTCTAATCATAAAGGAAATGATTTTTTTTGCAGCCTCTAGCAGCAGTTGTAGACTGAGAAAAAATACTTTAATTCACTGGCAACTCCTCGCAACTCTTCAGGTAGAACATTTAGTTGTAAAGTTACTCAATGCATGAGCTGATGACCTAAATTGGTCAGCACACCTTAAATTTAATATAAAAGTGCCTAAAATGTCAACTTGATTCTGCATTAGTTGGGTTTGAATGCTAAAAATTTAAAGCATTAAGATAATTTGCAGGCGTGGTGTCTGAAAGAAGTGACTTTTCCAGACTATTGTAGGACACTTGAGAGCTGTGCTTGAGGCTACATTAGCAACAAATAGCTTAACACACCCAAGTCTGACTGCATGGCAATAATTCTTGAAATTCGCTCTGTTCTTAGATTCGACACTTTTCCATGAAGACAGGATTCAGCGATGTTTATCGGCCCATACAAAATACAAATGGACGTCCTGTGTTTGCTTCCCCTGCAACTAGTGAGTTGGAAAATCACTTGCACATATGACTCATAATATTTATGGCACATTAAATATGACTGTTTTTCTATTCTTAGGTCCTCCGTGGTGCTATGATGATCACTGTTGTAAGTATCAGTGAACTTATACATAAAAATCTGATGACCGTTTCAAAGTGATGGTGTTGTAGGATTTTGTCTGAAACTTTGGTTTTTCTCTCTACCATCAGTCTACAATCAGTCATTTTGGCCTGTCCTGCCTAACTCCAGCTGTGCCGGGGAACGTCAGTCACCCATCAACATTGAGACAGAAAAAGCTGAAGTTGATGAGCATCTTGTTAACTTCGCCTTTAAGAAGTTTGACGACAAACATGCCTTCAAATACTGCACTAACACAGGCCACACAGGTTTGATATTTCATATTATGGACTGTTTCTGTAAAATTACTTAAACTGACTTAGATTTATTTAGCTACGGCTAATATTATTGATTATTATAATAATCTTAAGACAAATCTAAAGCTTTAAGGGGCACTATTATACTGTCAAATATTTTCACTTTCATGCTTGTATTTTGGGTTCCTACTGGATCTGTTAATTATTTTTACTGTTCAAAAAACACTTCTACTGTCCTCCTACTGTCTGTGTTGAAACACCTGTTTTCACCCTCTCTCTGAGACACTCTTTTTTAGTGCCTGTGTCTTTAATTCCCCCTCTCAAAAAAGCCCAGTCTACTTTGATTGGTTAGTTTTTTTGGGTATCTATTACTCTACTCTGCTACACACCATTATTGCAGCTGAGGAAATGACTGACAGTGTGTAGCCACACTTTCTACAGTGAAAGATCGTAAATAAAAACTTCTAAACCAAGATTTTCACAACCTGACATGTTCCCACAGGAATCTGATCCAAAATCAGGGAAAAATTAACAACACTGGCAACCAAGATTACATTTTCCCCTGATGTTAGCATGTCTGAATAAATGCAAGATGGATTTGAGGGAGTTTCCTCAAATTTGGTGCAAACATCCACTTGGATAAGAGAATTAAATTATTAGAGTCTGGTGATTAAAGGTCAAAGGTTAAGGTCACTGTGGCCTTGTAAAACATGTTTTTGTTTGATACTCAAGAGCGTTGGTTGCCCACCTTGAAATTGTGCTGACTATATAGATCCTCTGCGCTGCTGGGGGAAAGATATGTGTGAAGCATCCATTTTTTTAGACATGGATGTAAACTGTAAGTGCAACTTGACTGTTGCATGAAGGCATACAACCACATGGCACTATATCTAGTTTTGTTTTTTTTATATATATATATTTGCTTCTTACCTAATTAATTAAATTAATCTGTAAAAAGCAATTGACATCTTTTTCTGTTCTCTCTCAACTCCCAGTGAAATGTGTACTGAAGGACGGTGTGGTGGAGGTCTCAGAAGGAGGTTTGGGATACGTTTACTCCACCCTTCAGCTCCACTTTCATTGGGGAATGTCGCATAACTCTGATGGCTCAGAGCACACAATGAATTCAAAGAGATTCCCAATGGAGGTTGTTAAAACTACTGTGCTGTATTGAAAGCATTCTTATCTATTATAATATAATTTTGTCTGGGTGTACTAAATGTCATTATTGTGTCTGTCCAGATGCACATAGTGAACAAGAGGAAGGACTTAACTCTGGATGAGGCAAAGCAGACTCCTACTGGTCTGGCAGTGCTGGGATTCTTTATTGAGGTAACATTTGGTTCATAAGATCCAAATGCCTACTGTATAACAACTAGAACAGTGCATTCAGTAGATCTCCACAAGGCAGCCAGTCGGCCACCCTGGCTAATTGCTGCCACTTAATTTTTCTGCACAATTCTTGTAAGTCAAGCAGATGTGACACACAGAGTTTTTGAAAAGTGTCTCAGAAACTAAAAATAATTTATACACCTCATCATTTTTTTAAAGGAGCCAAGGTATGTTGCACAGAGCACCAAATGTTTCTGCTAACAGGCACTGTATGTGAAATATAGATAGAATTTAATTATGAGGATAAAGGTAAGCTGTATTTTTAGCTAATAAAACAGTCAGAAATCTTTTATCCGTGTTATTCGTAACTTGACTGGATTTAATAGTATTAACTCTGTCTGTACTTTACACACAAGAAAGTAGAAAATAACAATAAACACAAAATCATCCACCTACAAAGGCTTCCTACTGAAGGTACAAGCACAAATATTAAGAATATTAAGGAAAAATGACCAAATTAACCAAATGTGTAAGTCTACAAAATTGGACAAGCAAAAAGCTCCACTTATCAATGTCAGTTTTTGAGCCATGACAAAGGCCAAAATGTGGCCTGCAACAGAGAAGGTATGGCTTGATGTCAGATGATCCCAGAAAACTTATTTCCCCTAACCAGAAGAATACAGTCATGCACACAAAATACAAGACTGAATGGTGTAGTACTTTGCAAGATTAGCTGCAGACAGACAGACACACACACACACGCACACACACACACGACACAATGCATGGTCTCCTCTAGCCTTTTATCTGGTGGAGATAATTATATAGTATACGTACTATACACGTACATAGTTCATATATTTTAGCTACATGAAAAGTAGGTTAAAGTCGTTTTACTACCTGTCATCATGACTAACAATTGACTGGAATACAATTGTTTCTGCTTTGAGTGACAGCCTCGGGGCATGTGAAGCTGTAAATAAGTGGGACAAAAGTTGTGAAAATTTGTTCACTTGAGTCGGATCATGATATGCAGGAATGTTACCCATCAACACAGTATGACATTTGACACTTGACAGACAGTAGTCAAGGCAAAGTCTACAATGCACTGAAAAGTAGCACAGTTATGAAAGGGAGTAAAATGGGTGCTAAGATAGTTAGTCAGTCACTCGGCAGGTGATGTTACATTCTGCAACATATCGGCACTTCACCTGAGAGATAAGAATGTCAGTAGGTGCTTTAAGTCATCACTAAGAATTTTATGCCAATAATATCTCTGCACAGATGTATACCTGTCATGCCTAATGTTATAGGACAATAAAAATGCTTAATCACTACTTTTTTCACCATACAGGTCAGATACAGATACAGTCATAACTGTACATGACAGTTTACTATTCCGTTTGCACATGCACAATTGCACTGTTCAAATTTGCACTGTACTGTTTTATTTGCACTGTTCTTTCTACTTCTATTGTAAATTTCTAAATTTCTTCTATTGTACATTTTTAAATTTTTTAAATTTCTATTTCATATTTCTTTTATATTTGCTAAATGTTTTTTAGGCATTCTGTGGCAAAGAAAAGTAAGAATTTCATTGCACAGGGAAACATGTTTCCATACTGTGCATATGACAATAAACACTTTGAATCTTTGAATCTTTGAATCTTGAATACAACCCTATGTATCATGTTTCACGGCGCAAATGGCTCTCTCCAGTCTAAATTTGATGTTGTTAAGAAATTGCCCTGTTGTGTAAACAGCTTTTTTCTTTTTGTCTTTTTTCCAGCCTACAGTTGACCAGAAAAGCAGTTTAGGAGGCCATTCAGGAGGCCATTCGGGAGGCAGTTCAGGAGGCCATTCGGGAGGCAGTTCAGGAGGCCATTCGGGGGGCAGTTCAGGAGGAAGTTCAGGACATCAAGAGGTAAGTGATGTAGATCTCCTAAACCAGATGATTGTATTGCTCCATAGTCAAGTGTTCCTAAAACTTGGCTGTCTCTGTAGACACCTTCCACGTCTGACATGGATGCCTGGAAAAAACTGACCAACTACTTTTCAGCTCTTCAGAAGATCAGTGAGTGCACACTTGTTTTGTTGTCTGTAACATTAAAAACGCAGCAAACATCTGTGTTTTTTTTTTTGTTTTTTTTTTATGCATCGATCTAGGCTCAAAAGTTAATGTCACAGAAGAGATCTCCATTGATGACCTGCTTGGCAAAGTGAACCGAGCTGCTTACTACCGCTATAATGGCTCCTTAACCACCCCAACATGTGACGAAGTGGTGGTTTGGACAGTCTTTAAAGAGTCTGTCAGGATGGACAATAACCTGGTATGTAGTACTCATCATCCTTGTGTTTATGTGGTATGGCTTAATTGAATACAGTTGAATATAAAAGTATATTAGCATTGCTCACGACAATGCTATTCAAATGTCCACTGATCTTCAACAACATTAAAACCACTCAGTATGTTTACATGCACAGTTTAGTCTAGCTACCATTAAAGCTCAATTAGGCTGTTTAATTGGACTACAGTTCTTGTCCAAGTATACAAGCACCGTGAGAGAATCAATTTAGGACAAAAATATGCCCGACTCTCCCATGGTAGGTGTCAATATGCCCCCTTTAAGCCAGCTGCTACGGAACCTTTTCCCAGTAGACTTTTTACATCACATACCAAACGAGTTAGGAAGCAAATGGGTTGCATGTCGAATCTTAAAAACATAGATAACTTTTTGGCGCTGTACATTTTGAATGTACTCTTTGCTTTACTTTAGCTGACACAGCATAAATTGTGTCACCTTGTCATCCAAAAGGTGTGGCATTCGCCATGTTGATACCTTTGTCTTGTTTTATTTTCTTCCCTTCTTCTTCCGGTCAAAGCCTGGCATGGGAACTATAGAGCATGCGCAAAATGCCTAGGCCAGTTCAAGTCTAGTTATGGCATAAACATGAAAGATTGAATTGACCCCCAACCACATTATCTAGGTGTTTTACTTTGCTTTAAGAAATACGATTAGTACAATTTCAGTCAGACGTCCATGTTTACGTGTATTTTAAGATTCTAGTTTTAGTTATGCAATAATTCGACTCTTTCTAATGCCATGTAATTGTACTGACTGGTGAAGTGAAAAACATTATTCATCCCATTCCAATGCAATGTCCTGCAGGGAAATTTTAAGGTCCTGGCATTCATGTGGTTACCACTTAACACACAATACCCACCCAAACACTGTTACAGACCAAAGTCCACAATCTCATAGCAACTGCCCTCCCTGATGGCATTTACCCTCCCAGTGGGTCAATGAGCCATGCCACATTTCAAAAATTACATAAGAAGGTCCTGAGTAAAGTGAACAAGAGCTCAAGGCAACAACCTGGTTTCCAAATTCTTCAGAAGCCAAAGTTATTAAGCATCCATGTGCTGTGCCAGCTTGCAACCAACCAAAATCCTCTGCCAGTGCCCTGGAGCCAGACACCATAGGACACCACCTGAGGTCCCTTGTCCACAGGTTGTCTTGATATGCCTCTCCTACCCCTTTTCCACCAAATTATCTCTGGTTCTTGAATCTGTGACATTCAGGATTCTTGGAACCGTGGTGCTATCTATCAAACCAGCCTGCCTTTCCACCAGTTTTGAGTGGAAATGGTAGTAGTAGTAGTAGTAGTAGTAGTAGTAGTAGTAGTAGTAGTAGTAGTAGTAGTAGTAAAGGAAAAAAAAGGAAAAACAGTAGTAGTAAAATTGTAGATTACATTGGTTACCTGCAAACAAATCAAATAAATAAATTCAAATAAATTCAATAAATTCAAATATATTTCTTTTTACTCAAAAACTATGCAACAAATAATTATTAGTCAGACCACTGCATGTTCTTCTCCTTTATTGCATTTTAGGTCAAGGAAAACCTTTTGTTTTTCAGTTACAACTGACAACCACCGTTTCAGGTTCAAAAACCAATGTATTCTTAAAAATACACTGAATGGTTCAAAACTCGGTGCAGGAACCAGAACTGAACAGGTTACATGTCTGTGGAAAAGGGATAACTATGAATCGGACTTGGCTGTGACCTGTTGAGGCATGGATGCAGGACCTCTGGGGTACAAGCACATCCCACAGATGCCAATTCAAACTGGGATCTCGAAAATTTTAAAGGAACCAAAGTTTCCTGGCAGAGCATTGCGCTGAAATGAGATGATCAATGGTATTCATTTCACCTGCCAGGTGTTTTGATGTTGTGGCTGTTTGGTGTTATTCTAAACAGTCACTGCCAGCTTACGTCTATGGGTCAAACATCACTGCCAGACACTTTGTATCTTCCTTGTTAATGCTATGCTAGATCTCCATCTTTACCTCTCACTTGTGCTTCAGGCTTTGTTGCTTTCAGTCTGGATTATTGGACAAGTTTAGTTTGATTAATATCAGAAAAGTCTAGAACATTTAACTCTGGCCCTGCAAAAAAATAATCCTTGGTGGTGGTTGTGTTAGTATATCTACCACAGAGGGTTCTGTTGATTATGGATGTGAGAAAAACCAGAAGTCACCCCTAAACATCAGAAATTGTTTGATTTCAAATTCTGGGGTTCAAAGCAAAAACATTTAAACTTATCAGTATATGTGTACCTTTTGAGAATGCGGACGATTCCCCTGCGTTGATTAAAATAGCTGTTATCAGTTAAATCAGCTGCTGTTGGCTCCCGGTATGATTGTTTTAAGGATAGAGGTAGAGGAGATAAACATGTGACTACGTGACTTAAAAAATGCAGTTCAGCAGAAACACTGGAGGTTTACCTGACTCATGATGGATTGCGTAATAAGCCGCAGAGACATATTTTATCTCTCTAAATTAAATGTTGGCACTGGTGTTAACCCCCATGTTCTCAATGCCAATATGTCACAGCAAAGAGTATCTTACAGTAATAATGATAATAATGATAATAATGACCTTGGGCAGGGGGGCTGTTCTGTGCGGAGTTTGCATGTTCTCCCTGTACCTGCGTGGATTCTCTCCGGGTTCTCCGGCTTCCTCCCACAGTCCAAAGACAAGCAAGTCAGGTTAACTGGTGACTCTAAATTGCCCATAGGTGTGTGATACTCTGGTGTCCTGAGTGTACCCATCCTCTCTCCCAATGGCAGCTGGCATAGGCTCCAGCCCCCCCGCTACCCTTACGAGGACAAGCAGTTACAGCAATATTTTGAAAGCAATGGACTATTTATTTGAAAATGTTGGGACTCCATTGCTCGATTGGTCAAGTCACCTGACTTGTCTCGCCAGTTGCTTTGTTAAATATGTAAGGTTATACAGAAGTTAGCCCACTACAAAGTTTGCAATGACTGCTGCGCTGATTTGATTGGGAATGTATGTTCTACTCTAATTCTGTTTCTATCTGGTTCTACACCCTTAACTTTGACTGGCTAAATTACACTGATAGCCTAATTTGCAAGCAGCCTAATGACATTTTTTTTTTTTCAAATGACACCATGCCACAAAAAAAATAAGACATACCAAACCTGTACATTGCCATTGATAATAACAAATGTTGCAATATACAATATTGCGATATTTAGTGGATCTTTTTGAAAAGTTCCTAATTGTAGGTGTTTTCTCTTGGTAACGCATGTTATGTGTGCATGACTGCCTTTACCATCACACGAGGTTATACTGCTAAAACAGGTTAAGGAGTGCAGGGATGTAATTTTCAAATAAAGCAGTAAAATTTAATTGGATATTTGAAGTCATAGCTCGGGATATTTTAAGTGCACGAGGTACTTATGTTAATGTATTAAATTCAGTTGCTGGCTGTCAGCACACTCCCTGTTTGCAGAAACCCCATAGAGGTTAACATCAAAACATATTTTAGCCATATGTTTTGATATCACTCCCTTTATACAGCACAACAATGAGCTGTGGGGTGTCTGCTGACCACCAGCTACTGTATGTGAATATACTGACTATACATATCTCATACAGACCCACTTCAAAATCCACACACAATCACTTTAAGTAAAAAAAATAGATCTTAGTTAAATCTGTCTAAATGAGAGCTAATATTGTCTTTAACCCCATCAGATGGTGAAGTTCCCACAATACGCCGGATATCAGAATGTGTTTCGGTCTACACAGTCTCTTCACAGCAGGAAAGTCTACACCACCAAATCAGCATCCAGTGCCTCTGGTCCCATCATACGAGTTCTGCTGCTGGCGTCTCTCTGTGCCCTTTTCATCTAACTTGCCCTTGTGAGAAGCTTAGCTAATTGCTTTAAAGAAGTATATTGCACTAATGACTGGTCTTGCACTGTTCAGATTATCATTTCAATATGTTCGCAAAATACTTGGTAATAGGTACATCGTTGGGGATTTAATTTACATTACATTTTTAGTCTGGATTCATACTGTATAATCTCATGAATCAAGGTTTTGGTAACTATAGACTGTCAAGGGAAGTTTTATTTTCCAATTGAATCTGTTTAATTAAACTATAGAGTGTTATCAGGCACTTTGTCAACCGTGCAGCAGTTTTAATAATGTTGTTTTGACTATTCTTCCATGTAAAATTCAACTACAATGGTAGAATTCATAACAGTGGCAAGATTTCAAAGATATAGAGTGAGTCCAAATCGATTGTGTAAAGCAGTACTTAAAACAATCAGTTAAATCTCAGGTTGTGCAAGATTGTATGCTATGCAAAACCACTAATTATGCTAAAAAGAATAGGCAAAAAGAAATTTCACTAATTTATTTCAGTGAGTGTTCTTGTGCTTTGATTGGTTGAGTGTGTACTGTATATAACCACTTAAATTTAAAAATAAATAATTGTATTAGTACTGTTTGAGTGTGAAATGCTTGCATGAATTGTTACTTTGTGTCACTTTCTCATTGTTACGCAGCAGTAAATCACTCAGGATAAGAAAATCAAACAGCACCGCCACATAACATGGTGCTGTACAATAAAATCTGTTACAGTAAATAAAATTTCTAAAAAGAAATGTATCTTTTTTTTTTTTTTTTTTTACACTTTTAAAGTTGTTAGTGAGGTTTTTAAATGGTACAATTACTTTGAGTGAAGTACTTTTCAGTATAAGCTAAGACTAACACCTTTTAAGAGTAAAAAATGTATAAGAATCTATAATCCAGACAGTTAGTACAGTTGAAGTTAAGTCCAGTGCACTTGTTGCTTTAGACAAAAGATTAATGTAAAATTATAAAACCTTCACCAATCTCTGTGCAACTTCTTAGCCCCTTTTAGCTTAATGTGCATTTTGTTTTATAGTCAAATGAAGAGGGTATGAGTCTGTGTCAGATGCAATACTCAATGTTTATATACTGTTTCTAACAAACAAGCTCTTAATACCAGCTGTACGATACCTGCCGAACACTGAGCATTTTCTAAAGTTAGCAGCTGACCAGCTGAAAAACAAAAAACATCTACTACAGCAAGCTTAAGAAGACTACACTGAATATTGGATTTTCATCAGGTAGCCAGAGACTGATTAAATCTGAATGTTACTTTACTTCCGCTGTTTGTGTAAAAGTCGGAATTTGTTAGCTGACGTGTTTGCCATTGATAAGCACGTGATATGATGGTAGATGTTGATCTGTCAGCTTGTGTTGATGTTTTTCTGCCACCACGTGATCAAAAATAAATCTGTTTACAGCAGATTAACACTCGACATGGGCAAGGCTTCGGGTAGCTCACGTGTGACCGGAGTTAACTTGACGCCACAAGTGAACAGAAAAAAAACATGACGCATGGTTGGCCCAACCGTTTTCTGATTCAAATCATTTTCATGTTTTTTACACAGACTATATGGTCTGCATCTAAAAAAAAATCCCAAAACACTGAAACACAATCCCGATCTGATTAAAGCCCAGGGGAATTTTAAGAAATTACAGCCCGGCTTGTATCCGGCAGGACATATCAGGTCCAATTGGGTTCAGGCAGAGAATCAAAGCTCTATGGCCCACCACATTCAAAAATGTTGTTTTTCATTGAGAGACTATTGAGATCAAAGTAACCTTTCAGCCAGGTGGTCAGCTCTGCATCACACTCTTCCCTGTATTTTAGAAGCTGGCTGAAATTTCCAGTCCCCTTCACACTTCAAAAAGCCAGACATTGCTGCTCAAAGTACTTCACACCCTCAACAACCTTCAGAACATTTCTCCTCGCTTGTTGCTGCTGTCTTTCAATATCACATGAAAGTGGCACGTCCCACCAACCAGGGTTTCCACAAGCCCTTGAGTTATACTTTTTGTCATATCTCACGAATGCTTCATTTATTCCAATTTTTCAGGACTTTGTCTATCAATTCCACTCAGTTTCTGTGAAAGTTGTTCAGCAGGGCAGGAAGCAAAAAAAAACTGATGTCCATGTAAGAAATCCAAAGGGTGTGGCTGATTCAGCAGAATAACAACTCATAAGAAGTGCCTCAGGCAGTTTTAATGAATCATCGTTGTCATCATTGTGATTGTGGTTTTACTCCATGTCTCTGATCAGAAATTGATTGTAGGTTTAGTGTTGGAGCTGGAGGAAGTGAATGTTGTCTTCTGGCTAATGTTTTAAAGCTCCAAACACTCTTCAGTTGGATGAATGAAGCCCTTGCCTTGTTGATTCTGGCTCTGACATCTTCATCCATGTCACGCTGCTCCAGGGAATTATGAAAAATAACAAAAACTTCACAAATTGCAGTTTAGTGACTTTTTGTAACTGTCAATCACATGAGCAAAAATATACTAAAATATATACTGCAAACATTGCCGCTTCTAGCTCTGATGCAGCATCATGACACTTTCATCTTTATTTTTACTTCAATTATCACACCTATGACTGTGTATTCAACTGAGAATCATATGTGTTTATAATTGCTTCCAGCCTAATTTCAAGTGAAATGTGATAATTAAATAGAGTTTCCCAGAAATGACAGTGATAATACTTCTTCTCAAACCTAGGCAAATTAGACTACACTTTGCCCACTCGGGAGTCATGTTATGGACTCAAAATGGGACTTTCTGCTCCTCATTGAAGAGCAGCCAGGTTTATTGACTTCGTGAGAAAATAGTTGCAACAGGGTGCCTTAACAAAAACATCAATGGGCTGGGCTGATGCAGCCTGAAAAAACAAGGAAGGACATCTTAAGATATAATTATGCAGCCAGTGTGACTGGTTTTAAAGAAAAAAATAGGAAATACTGAAGAAGCATACCATCCAAATGACATCAACGACTGTCTGGTCCAGATCTCCCTTACAGGATTCTGCTGGCCTTACTATGGACATATCCATCAATCGGTTTTACGGGTGTCCATTTATGTAAGCATTTAAAACAACTATGTCAAACACGCTAGGTCACATGCTTTGAACACCAATCCAGCTACCCCAGTCCCCTTCCTTAAGACAGTTTTCAACATTACATCACAACGCTTCAACCTTTGCTACTGAGAGAGCAGGAATTATTCAAACATCCTCAAGAGGTTACTTGACAACAAAAAAATGTTGAAACATTTGTGCAAGTGACAGATGTGGGATTTTGGTGAGGACAATCTCCCGAGACAGTCTGTGTGGAAATGTTTCTGTTTGGTCTTTGCAGTTTTAATCATCCTTTGGCAAACATAGTCCTCAGACCTGCAACATAAAATACTGCAAACTCAGTAAAGTATTGCCCTTTTTATGTTCCCATTTTTTTCTGATGTTAGTTCTTTCACCATGTCATGCGATAGTAAATAAACGCAACAGCTGTTTGTGGTATCAGCAAAGAATCAGGAAAGTGGCCTTTTTCAAGGATATTACTGACAATGAATTAACCCTTTGAAACCTGAAATGACATCACTCTCTTGTGCTGCTTTCAGAGGACTTTCACAAATATCTCAACCTTTGAATCCTGAGCATATTGGAGCGATTTCTCTCAAAAACATAGGAAAAAAGCCAATGAGCAACGTAAATTGCAATAAATAAGTAGATTAAGAAAAAGATTTTTAAAAAGCTAGAGAAAAAAATATATTCATAATGATCACAATTACATGTTTAAAGTTATTCTACTTTTTTCACTTATGTTACATATGAGGTGGTTCTATTTTTTAATTGGCTGCCGTTTTATTTAACCATATCTTCACATATTACATTTAACAGCAATGATTATATCTCATGTTCATTGATCAAACAATTTCCCAGCATAACTCTTAAATATAGCTGACCTGCAGTTTCATTTAACCATGTCTTTTTTATTCATATGATACATTTAACAGCAATAATTATATTTCCTGTTCCCAGCATAAGTATTTTTAGAAATCCCCAAGAACAAACAGTGCTCCTCTACTTATCTATTAGTACATTCTTTGACGGAGGTGAAGCCCTAAGGACCCACTGAGGTGTCACCTATAGGCGGTGTCAGAGCAGCTATCTGATGGGTTGAGCGAATATAAAGCGGGAAAATGAGACTCCACAGTTGTTTTCTGACACAGAGGAGGTACAGGTGCGTCAAAGGTAAGACACTCTGCTGCTCCGGTCGACTGGATTCAGCTGCGTCCAATATATCTAATTGTCAGAAAGGGACTGTGCTTTGCGCACTTGGGGATCTTTGTTGTCTAGGCGGTATCACTCTTAAATTCTGCATTACATTGTGATAATTTTAATTGAAATATTATTTGCTGCTATTATTTAAAAAGTGGATGTGATATTTAAAAATGTTTGCGTAATTGGCGAATTCACTGCATTTGGCATGTTGTGCCAATTTGAAACCCACTAAAATTCAATGAAACTAAGCATTTATTTTCATATTTAGATAATTGCGAGATTATAGGGGCATTTTCTTGACGAGACCTTAATGTGGATGTCATTTCTTTGGTTGAAAAAGCTGTTTGGATTTTTTGTGTGTGCGCAATTTTAGATGAAGTGGTTTGTAGCTGCCCTCGCGCTGTGCGCAATCGTGCCAAGCGCCCACTGTGCCTCCAGAGTCGGTAGGTATTTTAACCTTCTTTTTGGGAAAAAAAAAAATTCTTGAATCTATAATGACTCAGTACGCCTCTTTGTAGACTGTTTTCATGAGTGAGAGTAACTTAATCCTTTTTTTTCCACCCTCCTTTTCCAGCCTGGTGTTATCACCTCCCAACCTGCAGTGAGTAATCTTCCTTCATCTCTATAATAGTCACTATCATCTTCAAACCGCTGCTCCTTCTCAGCAACTGAAAGTCTTTTTTTCCCCCTATTTCTAGATGACACTCAATGGGCAACCATTGCTCCTAGGTTTTGCAATGGTAGCCGACAGTCGCCCATTGACATTGTGACAGCAAACGCCAAAGCTGACTCCAGCCTGACTGCATTCACCTTTCATAACTACAGCAGCAATTCCTCCCTTGTAGAAATCAAAAACACTGGCAAGACAGGTGAGCAGTGGGTGTGGGCAGAAACTCATCTTTAAAAGGTGTCAGATGCTCTAATTGTATTTGGTAATGTGAAAAGGAAGTGTTGTTTTTAAAGGATTTGCCTGGAAGTTAATATTTTCTTGAGGTTTTTGAAAATGGCAGTTAGATTTCCTTTTGTCACAAACCAAGACTTTGTACAACAAAAATGATTATGCCAGTGATAACAACATTTCATTGATGAATCCATTTTCTCCTTTTCTCCACAATCTTGATTTAAATCCAGTCTTTTGTTCCATCCTCTTCCAGTCAAAGTCACCCTCGCCAGTGGTCTTGGGGTTACAGGAGGAGGTCTGAAAGAGCGCTACGACAGCCTGCAGTTCCACTTGCACTGGGGTAATGGTACCTCTGTCCCCGGGTCCGAGCACACTGTGAATGGCAAGCGCTACCCCATGGAGGTAGTATACAGTCTTAATCTCATTTTCAGTTATAGGTTTTACCTTTAAATTCAAATTACAATGTATTTTCTTTACTTCCCTCCCCCAGTTACACATTGTAAACAGCGCGTCATCCTTCAATGGAAACACAACTCTAGCTATCGCAAACTCTACAGGACTTGCTGCTCTTGGTTTCCTAATTGAGGTGAAAAAAATGCATGTCAAGTTTTTATAAAGCAAAAAAGCTCTTTCTCTCTAACCTCATTGCTCTATCTATCTATTGCAGAAAGTCAAACAAGCTTTTTAAGAACTTTTTGTTTGCAATCTGCTTCTTGCAACTGTTCTTATAGTTAAATTTGTCACTACATTGTTGTCAAATGAAGCATTTGTTCCTCCACAGAGCTGGAAAACAAATTTGAGCGTAATGAAACCAGTATGTATGCTTTTCAGGTTATGCCAGGCACTGCAACAGGTCAACCCGCAAGCTGGAAAACTTTGAGCTCCTACCTGGCCAACATCACTACCAGCAGTAAGCAGATATTTTATTTGTTTTCTTGCAGAGAATTTAATGTTTTTGAATAAAAAAGCAAGTGCTACAGTCCCTTTAGAGGTTGTGTTTTTGCACTCAGACACCTCCGTTCCAGTGAAAGCTGGTATCTCACTACAAGATCTCCTGGTTGGAGTGAATACCACCAACTATTACCGCTACCTTGGCTCTTTGACCACCCCCAATTGCAATGAGGCTGTGGTTTGGACTGTGTTTAAGGACACAATCAAAGTCAGCGAAGATGTGGTAAGTTTTCATTTTGGTGGTGCATCTTCAGTTACAATGGCCAGAACTGTCAACACAAATGCCCTTAACAGTGCTTCAAATTTTGTTTTCAGATTAACAGCTTCAGCCGCACCGTACGTATTGGCAACAGTTCATCAGAATATATGACCAATGTCTTCAGGAACGTCCAGCCAGCACAAAGAGTGACAACCCAGCCTAGCAGCTCATCCGCCAGCGCTCCCAAGAGCTGCTACTCTCTGGGGCTGATGGCTCTAAGCTTTCTTCTGGGGAGGAGTTAGAGCCAAAAAAGTTTGACACTGTGACATCTCAGCCACTTAAACCTGTTTGCAAGGAGGATACACCCCTTTCGCTATCATTCATATCATTCCCATCTGTGAAGCTTGAACAGTGAATTAGTTTTAGCAGAAAAATAAAGTTTAGTATTGATCAAGGAGACTGGCACTGAAAAAAATCCCCAGAAAAATAATGGGCAATAAAACCTATTTTTTTTCAATGACAATCTAGTTTTTTTTTGTTCATGACACTTTTTTCAGTGTCAGTTTAGACACAGGCTAAAATGTAAATCACACCATCTTCCTCTTTGCCCTTCCATGCCAAAATGGACTGAGTTTATAAGGGAAAAAAACAAAATTGGAAAAAGAAATTAACAATACTGTCACTGAAAAGAGTAACATGGAGGAAAAGATAGATTTGTCATTGATTATTTTGATAGGTTTTTCATTTTTAATGCCCATTTTATTTTTTCAGTGGATGTTTTTCACTGCCAGTGTTTGTTTTCAATGCCAAATTTAATTTTCAATGCCAAAACTTATGTTCTATCTCCATACCCCCCTCCTATATGGTTTGTCTGACTTAAACACTGTCTATACTTTTTTTACATAAAGTATGCACTGACCTTCTCATCATTTGCGCGTCAGATTCAGTATGTAAGTCGCAGTATGGATATAACACCATCTAAGCAAAATTGGGCCTTAACGCTACAAAAACTGTGTTTCTTTCCAATGTAGCTCTTATGTGGCTGTCTGTCATATTGCCTCTAGCTGTAAACAATATTTATCAATAATCAGATTTTAATCTGTTGCGTGTCTCACTTGATCGATTTATGTGAAAATGTGTTACATATAAGAATTTAGCATGTTGTGGTGAGAAATTGAAGTATATGTCATGTCTCTTTCTGAGCTGCCAAAGCTACATTCAGGAGCCTGAGAAAGGAATGCACTTGCACTATACATGTTTACTGGAAAGATGTAGTTTTGTCACCTTAGAAATCCTGCAGTGTGTCAGTATTTTGTCTACCTGATGCTTTTATTTTGTTCTCAGTGATTACATAGATAACATTGGCAGATAAAATGTAGCTGCATTGCCAAGCTGAACACTTAAATGACACCGTGCTGCTTAAACATAGTGAGTGTGATGAAGGATTGCTGTATCGCTCAATCAAATGAACACCATTAATTATCACAGTGATATGCGTACGTTACTTTATTTTTCCCTTTGGCCTTGAGTTGCACTACTTGTACATGTAACAGAACTGTGACCTCTTGATCATATGCCTTTCTAAAATAAAATGGTATTGTGTCAAACTCGGTTGTTCATTTATCTTGCTCTGAAGAAAAAAAGCTTGAAATGAATGTTAGAAAAGTGGAAAACTTCTGGGTATATTTTTTTTTAATGGCATCGTCTAACAGTATTAAATTTAATCCCTATTGTTGCTGAACTTGAGCTTGACACTCAAGACAAAGCTTTGAGAATGCTTAACCTTATATTTCACAAAACATTAGATGGCATAAAGGCCTGCCATCAAAGAGGGTGTACTCTTACTTCAAAGATCGCACTTTGAATCATGTCATGTTATTTCCTCATAACTGAAATCTGTGAGGATGTTAGTGTAGTGCTTTTTGACCTCATCAAATGACGCAAGCCACTTAAGAGCTTACCTGAACATTTACCTGTTGAAATACAGAGTAAACACAACTGTCCAAACTTCCTCGAAGAACTACAATGTGCTTCAAGCAAGAGATTAAATGCTCAACTAGACGTATTGTCAATAACATATACTATGTTCAGAAGAGAAAGAAAAGATGAAGGTCTTTGAAGTGAGCGTGCACAGTTTTTCATTTTAGTGTGAATGTAAAGGCAAAGACATCGAAACAAGAAACAGATTTTCATTTTAAAACTCAAGCTTTCACATGTGCATCACTTAACCTTTAAATATGGTGTTTACTGTAGAATCTCAGATCAAGCCATCTGACGGGAGTCCGATGAAAAATGTGAACCAGCAGTGAGAAACAACAGACACTCATTCATCAGGCTAAACAGCCGTCAGATACTTTATCATTCCACTCCACTTCCTCCTCTATATTTTTACCACATATTTCTGAGATAATATCTCACGAGGCAGGGGGAGGGGAGGTCCTAATGAAGATACAAATCAATGATCCAGAACGGCCCATACCGGACTGTCACTGGAAAATGATCAGCATGCTCGCTATTGTAAAAACTGATCATATCATGTGAGTTATGTGGGTGCACTGTGAGATAGGTGTGTAACAAAAAAACAGCTTCTGAAGGTGCTGAGATCAGGAGGTAAAGTTTAAAGACACAACACACAAAGAGAAAACTAATATTAAGAAGTCCAACATTTTAATAATGATATATTCCAACAGTCACTTAAAATTGATCCCATTTGTTGATTTCTTGCATACAGACTTGCAGCTAGAGTGCAAATAACAATTTTATAATAGCTACATCTGACTTCACCTGAAAAAAAAAAACAACACATTTTAATTAAACCATAACTTTAAGCATAAAATGATTTACTGCATTACATCTGCAGAGCTTAGCTCCACCTTAGCTGGATCAAAGTGACAGAAAGTTTAAATAATCAAATGCAAGAATAAAAACATTTCTTTTTACATGATAAGTAATTATATCTGTAAAAAAGAAATGAAATGTGAAAAAAAACAAAGTTTAAATGTGTTTGATTGTTACAACAGCTACATCTGTGAAGTCATTTTGCAATCTTTAGTCTTCATCCATTTTTTTTAAAGTCATTAACATCTCCTGAATAGAAAACTATGTAAGTATGAAGAGTTAAGGAATCAAATACTGATATAATTTTCTTTCTTATTTTACAGATAATGTTACTAATTATCTTTTGTGCATGGACTAATACCGACTCAGTTTGAGTTCCACAATAATCTTGTTTGAATGTGTTATGCATCTGTACATTTGCTATTTCATTGCTCATCACATAGGTTGGTTGTCCTTTAATTTGATTAATTTGAAGGAGTACATTGATTGTAAGGAACAAAACATTTCCTGGGAACAAGCTTTCTCAAGTTTAAAAAGGACTAGTGAGTACCCATCGCACTCACTCTCATTCAGCTTTCTTAGGGTGAAAGGTCAAGGAACCCCCCTTACCCTCACTGAAATTTAGCCAAGATTTGGAGCATTATTTAGCCCTGTTAATGGCAAACTATGCCAACACAGCTGGTACAAATGGATGCTTTCGGTTTTTTAAAGTTTCACAAGATACCCCTCCCTTTGTGTTAGTTAGCCTGGTAAAACTATTCTGATGACTTGAGCTCAACATTCTGTTTCTCTCTGTATCAGTCTGCACTTACTGCCACCCCAAACACCTTCCAGAGCACAAAATCAGGCCGGGCCAATCAGGCATCCCCACTATGGCTGAAAATATAGGCAGCAAATCAGGGACTACATTATAGGTGATGATGTGGCATGAAGGCAGCTGCTTGCAGAACAGTAATGGCTGCTCCTGGAGCAAAAGTGCTAACTCTAACATTAGCAGAGTAAACGCGCAATAAGTGAAGTTAATTCAGTGATAGAGTTGATTACAACAATTAAACAAGAGCAAGAGGATGCAGTCGCAGAGATTTGGCAAAAGCTTGATTTATCAACTGGCTCTGTTGGTGATGAAGAAGATGTTCCCCGGTACAAATCCATGTTCATTGTTGTTTCACCGCTTACAATGTATTTGTGTAGAGGAGGCGAGTTCTAACGTCGGGATTGGCTGAAGATGTTTGTCTTCCAAAACCATTACTGAGAGTATTTTGGGCGGCAGAGAGTTTAGAATGACAAAGGAAAAGAAACAGAATATTGAGCTCATGTTGTCGGGATGGTTTTCCCAGGTGACTGCCAATGCCCTTTGTGCTGAGTTTGACTGAGTTCCTGTTCGGTGCTTTGAACTCTTACCAAGTAAACGACTGATTGCTTTTAACTGAGTCCACATCTCCGTTGGCAGAACCGATGCAATAACTCTTTTAATAAGCATAAACATTTTATCCGCTCAACTTTCAAGAAAAAGTTATTTTTTCTTCTTGCTCATCCCAGTGTCCATGAGTAAAAGTTATGTACAACATAAAGCTGTAAAACAAACGGGGCAACAACAAACCACAACACAATCTGCAAGTTTATTTTACCATATTTCTCTTTGTACTGCATATCTTTAAAAATCTGCTTTGAATTTTAAAAAATGACCTTTGATAAAGAATCTGACTGTGGCACTTCAGTGTTTTTGTGTGGTCTGTTTATTGTCCAAACACTAGGTGTTTGGGTAAGGCCCCATTATGAGGGAGTAGCCCTCAGTGTCACATTTCCATGCATTCTCCTATAGAGGCTCTACAAAATTCAATACTTAGTTTCGAAAAAGGAGGGGTTGAAATTCAATAGCTAGATGGAGGGAGGACACAAAATGTACTCTTTTCACGGTCAGCAATATGCTCTGATAAGGTAAATTATTTACAGTAATACAGGCCTTATGCTAAAGTAAAAGGCAGATATTTAACATTTTTATGACACTAGGGTGTAACTTGAAACCAGCTTGTGGGTTGTAATGTACTGTGAGTGTTTGATTATTTAAAGAGCCTCTATTACACTCCATTAGAATAAGGGAAGTGATACAAAAACAGCCTGCCTCCACTACTAGAAACTCTGGTATCTATTTTCTAATCAATTCGTAAATGACCAATAAAACAGAGATCAGGAGGACACAGCTGCCTCTTAAAAATGATGAAGATCCCTTCAAGTCACAGTTGCACTGCTTTGGGATTTTAGGAGTGGAGGTTGCAGGCGGAGCTGGACATCTGAGCCAGTCCACAGCAGTGGATTTAGGAATGACGACCTCCTGGTTCAGCCCTCCATTCTTTAGCACCCAGTAAAGGTTGTCCTTGAAGAAGTAGGCATCTCCTAAAGAGCAGCAGATACAGTGTGACTCGCAAATCTTTTTTTTTCCTCATCTCACAATGAATAAAACAGCCTGATAACTCAAATACTTCACTGCTCTTGTTGGCACATTGGTATATTTGTTAGTGCATCACCGCCACCAATTGTTGATCAGCAGAATAGTGTGAAGATGTGAATCATGCTGTCTGTGTGAATAAATAGGAAGCCACTTGTAAAAAAAAAACAAAAAAAAAAAACATGGCTCCATTTTGCCAACTTGTGGGTAAAAATTTTTTTTTTTTTTTTTTTTTAAATCTACAGAGTCACTTTATTAAGCAGGGGATCTGGATACTTTCTTCACCACTGCACAAATAGTAATGAAATACATTGTTCTTTTCCATGCTATGACACCTCATACCTTCCATATCAGAATGTCATCACCCTAAAAACAAACTCTGTTATGGTTTTGTTTATTATTATTATTATTATTGGCATCTGGTGGCATTTTAAACAAGTGAATGTTTCTATTGGCATGATAGATACCTATGGAAGCCGAGGACGGCCATTAATGATTTTTAATTTTTAATTTTTTAATCATATTGAGATTATGAGTTAATAATTTGGCTATCCTGAGAAAACAAGCCTTGTCATCTCATGATCATGAAATTAACCCGTTATCACGAGAAAACCGAAGGTTGTTTTATTTTGTTATTT
Organism: Plectropomus leopardus; assembly: GCF_008729295.1. Classification (NCBI taxonomy): domain Eukaryota; kingdom Metazoa; phylum Chordata; class Actinopteri; order Perciformes; family Serranidae; genus Plectropomus; species Plectropomus leopardus. The sequence goes on along the minus strand of NC_056481.1, from coordinate 15,711,105 downwards.
TGAAATAAAGGTTGTTTTGTCTTTCTGTCTTGTTTTTTTTTTTTTTTTTTTTTTTTTTTTTTTTTTTTTTTTTTTTTTTTATTATTATAATATTGTTTATTGAAAACAAATATATCAATGCACACAAGAGGACACTGTTATGACCTTTTTGAAACATCTCGTTATCTTGAAATAAAAAAGCTCCTTTTCTTGAGCAGGGGAGTGTCTAGGGCAGTGGTCTGGGGTGGCACAGGTCACCCCTAAAATCTGATCGGCCACCCCGGGTGATACCCCGTAATGATTGGCTATCTGCCCAGTCAGTTTCAACTGTTCAATGAATAATACTGAATTTTTGTTTATAGCTGCAATTCAGTGTTAATCCTGAGAGGCAGCAGTGTGCTTGAGTAGTGTCTAGACTGCCAAATAGCCACAAGAGGAAGATGACCTGTTTGGCTTTGGAGTAGAGCTGCCATAAACTTCAGTAATTCCATTTGTTTGGTGTCACTCTGTTGTGGTGTGATTGGTAAGTATATTTATCTTTTAAACTAGATTGCAAACAGGAATGCAAGACACTGCAGTGTTAGTAAATAAAGTAGATATGGGTAGTTAAGACAGAAATGGTAAATTAATGCTATACGGACATGCCTGCAGTAGAGGTGGTACTTCATGCCACCACTGAAAATTTCAGTGCCCCACTTGGGTCACCCGAGTAAAAAAAGTCTGGACACAGCAATGTTTGTGCGATAACAAAGTAATCAACTTGTAATCTTGAGATAACGGAGTTAAAAAAAAGGTATCAAATAAAGTAATATATTGGTATTATTTTAAGTGTACTGGTATTTATACTGGTATCATTTTTTTTAACTAAAACCCAGCCCTGCTCTGAACACAATGTTACCTTCTCCCCAGCTGATGATGTCATCCATGTGGGTGGGCACTCCTCCCCAAAGGCTGTTGTCCCGTGGGTAGCCTGGCTCCAGCTGCCTGGTCACCTGTTCACCCCTACGGCCCTCATCAAACCGCCAAAACTCCCCGCTGCTGAACAGGTAGGTCTTGCCATTGTGGGCCCAGATGAAGGCTGCATCTACCCTCTCCACCAGCTGCCCGCTTCTTGTCCTCATGCCCCATTCGGAGAGGGGCCGAGGGTAGCCGCTCATAGCAACCGTGTCCTTGAAGACCCAGTACTGAGGTCCTGGACACATAGTGGAAAGTGTGAGGATTCAGAATTTATTTGTGCAAACTGGAGTCAAAGAGAAGTTTGTAATGTTTAAAGTCATCTGTAAATATTACCATGCACAGTTGATGATTCACTAGATCAACGTAATTATAGAATACTGTTTTTTGTGGATATTTATTTAAAGTTTATTGTAAAAATTAAATAAATCCCCTGGCTACAAATTTTCCTGTCTTAACGTGACAAAAACTAGGAAGATGTTTTCAGGTTTCTTTCAAGTGTGTTTGTTATTGCAATGCAATGTGTTTAATATTTGTGCTGTTTTGAGATTATTAGTTTATTGAAGCTCTTGTTCTGCAGGGACCTTGCTCACATTTCACCTTTCGTCAAAACCACCACATTAAAAATAACATACAAGATGTGAGAAAGAACCAACTGCATTCACACCTTTAACCACTGACTCAGACTTGTCAAAAAATAGATTCTGCAAAACCACACAAGAGCGCATAATTTTCTTTCTCACCGATAAAGAAGATGATCCTGCTGTCACTCTTCCTCTCATACACGGCATCAATTTTGTTGGTTCCTGGCGGGAGGCCAATCCAGAAGTTTTTGATCTGAGCCGGATTAAGGGACACCAAAGATCCATCCCGCTTAGTTCTCCAGAAGTGTGCACCTTTCCAAGAAAGAGAGTAACATGAACAATGTAGACATGGGCAGATTATGAGACAATGGGTCTGTGGGCAAAGACACATAAAAGCGACCACAACATCTCCTATGTCGGACTGGAAACACACACGGACTTTGTGGTGATTTTGCCTCTTTTTAGTTGTTGTTGTAGTCATTGTGTGTCTGCAAAGTCAGTTTGTGTCTAATTGTAGTCATTTTTAGTCTCTTTAGGGTAAGTTTGTGGCTTTTCTGTTTGCTTCATGCCTTTTTATAATAATTTTGTGTTTCTCTTTGTTATTTTGCCCCTAGTTGTACTTATTTTGTGTCTCTTTGTGGTCATTTAATGTTTTTCTGGTTGTTTTGTATGTCTTTGTAGTCATTTTGTGTCTCTTTATGTCTGTTTTTCCCTTTTGTAGTTATTTTGTGTCTTTTTGAAGTAATATTGTGTCTTTTTGAGGTATTTTTGTGTCTTTTCTGGTCATTTGCGACTCTTTGTAGTCATAATCTGTCTCTTCATGTTTGTTTTGCCTCATTTGTAGTTATTTTGTGTCTCAGAGATCATTTTCAGTCCATTTTAAGTCATTTTGTGGCTCTTTTTTTCTCCTTTTGGTCATTTTGTTTGAGCCTGTTGGCAGTTGCTTTGCATCTCTTTGGGGTCTTTTGAAGTCTTTTCCTGCTTGGTACATGTTAATATGAGTGACATTTTGCAGGCAAAGGCCAGGGGAGGCCCTGACACTGTGATGTGCCAGTCTGGTGCCCAGAAGGCCCGTTTAAAAATTGATCCGTGAATGTAGAAATGATTTGGGAGATTCTGAAGTACATTTTTCTTTGAGTGAAATATCTATTTTGTGCATTCTTGAGGATTTCTTCTTACCTTTGAAAAAGAAGACCTCTCCTCTTATATTTGCCACTGCGTCAAAACCTCCCTGACAGCGCTCGTGGAATGAGGGGTCAGACCTAAGACAAAAATGTTTAGTCAAATTATATTTCACAGGATGCAGTTTGATAAAGATTCACTAGAGGGTACAACAAGTCCAAACATTGTCACAGTGAGGATCAATCAGAAAGCTTTTATCTGCATCCACTGTTCTTAAATTACTCATCATCATTCATGAGTACACTGAGTGCATAGGGAGAATATTCATAGTTTGTAAATGCAAATGATAAGTGCTTATTGTCTGGATGGATGTACAGTGGTTTTCCTCTGGCTTTACTCACGGCTGTGTTGGCCTTGGAGGAGGTGGGCTGGGCAGGCGTGGGTTGACAGGATCACCACCTCCTGGTGGTCTGCCATCCTTCACACCTACAACAGAATGGTGACAGCAGACAACATTGAAGAAGCAGTGAAAGCTGATGACAGCGTTAGAAAAATTGTGCAAACGACCCACATTCTCCTCAGTGGCCAGGGGAGTTTTACAAACAGGATGCAAATGCTTTTGTAACAAGGAAGGAAACTGTTGAAATCCCCTTTGAGTGTGAGAGCACCTTTACATACATTATTACCAAACAAATACAGTATCTTTATCAGAGGGCAGTTTCTGGCCCCTTGATTGGATATTTATGGCTTTTTATAATGTTGTGGATAACATAATACTCTATTTTTTTTATTTAATTGTAATTTGTTATTAAAGCCATCCTCACATAGACAACAATGAACAGTTGTCTACTAGGGCGACTTCTGCAATTTTGGAGAAAATCACAAACCAGTGGTCATGTTTATATGGACATTATGCGATTTTTGCCACTATAATAAATGTAAAAATCCCAGGCACTCTATCCAACTGGTTACTGACCATAAAGCTGTTGGATGGCCAGCTTGTCGTCCAGGGCCAGCTGGAAGTTGGGGATATCTCCCACAGGACCCTGGTAATACGGTCTCATGATGGACGGATCAGAGGAGGAATGGGACAGGCCGAGAGCGTGGCCAAACTCGTGCACTGCAACTGTGAACAAGTCTGTGGTGCTGCTCTGACCTGGGGAGGTGTGAAGAAGAAGTGTTACTGGATCACATAAACAACCATGATTTGATGTCACTGAATAAGTAGTCTGCTTTTCTTCTTTTGCTCAAAGATTCCTTTTTTTTATTACTATACGTCGGTAGACTAACAACATCTAACAACATCATCCATCAAGATTTCTATCAGTCAGTACCTCCATAGCTCCAGATCTCATGATCGTCAAAGTGTGTGTCACCCGCCACTTCATCCCTGCCAGGGAAGAAGGCGTGGGCCAGGGTGCCACCCTGCCCGTCAAAAGGGTACCCGTCGTCGTGAAGCAAGCGGGCAAAAGTCACTCTGATGTCGCCTCCGGTTGCCGCCCCCCTGCTGTCAATCTTCAGCTGACGGAAAGTCAAGGGGGCCGCATCACTCCAGGCTTTGAAGGCGTAAGTCAGGATGCTGTCCACTAAAGTGTTAGGCAGGCCGGGTGAGAGGGAGGGCGATGGGTAGCTGTGGACACTGAAGACAAGGAGAGATTTTTTATTATTTAACAACATTGTAGACGGACCTATTCACTGTGCATTGTTTTATTTTGTTCTAATAATTTGACCCTTTTTTTGTTTATTACCAAATTCCGTATGCAATTCAATAAAACCAATCAATCAATCATTGTGTTTTAGATAAAATTTCCACAATTTTTTGTTGGATTTTCTGCTCATATTGTTCCTTTGTGGCTTTCCTGGTGATTGTTTCTGCCTGTTTGCCTGCCCACCTGGTATTCATCTCATCTGCCTGTAAGCCTGTTACCTTTAATCAAACTGTCTTTTCTGAATCCACCTTCCTGCTGTTCTGCTTTTGGGACATCCCTGCTTGAGCTGCTTCGATAAGTTTTAACAGACAAATGCTCATCTTTGTAGCAAATCAGCCTGTTGTGCAGCCTTTGGGGCCAATCATGCCAAGACACATTGCTAGAAAAGAGCTGCCAGCAAAATCCTTGTTTCCCTACGGTACAGCGCACCTGTTGGGTGCTTCTTTCTTGCTGCTGCAAGACACATTTTTCTGGCAGTTTTTGGGTGGGCATATAAGCTAAAATATTTTCATCTTTTCAGGTCAAGGTGTGAAATCGCACTGTTCTTAAGTGTCACTTTTGGCCAAGTGCAAGCAGCCCCAGCCCACAGGCGCTCCCAGCTGTTTTTCTGGATGCGCTTCAATGCGTTTTTGGAGCGGTCGCACCTGGCATGATGCACCTTGTGTGATTGGCCCCTTAAGCATCTCTGTGAGACGCACTGGAATTTCAGCTACTCCAGTGTAAACTGTCCATGGCAACACCTGACGATTAGTCCGACTGATGTTATATAAAGAATAAGAGACTCCTTGTAGGGCAGAGGGCAGAGGGGAGGGGAGGTGTATGGTCAGACAAAACTGGACTTTCAGCCAGGAGATCACACTTCGTGTCCATTTTAAAACCAAAAGTCAGTGTTGTTGTAACATTAGGCATCTTATGTTTGGTAGTCACGTACTGATATCACTCACATGTGACATCTTTGCATCCTGTTATGCATTTGTTTTAACCCAAAACATGATCTTTTTTCCCACCGCGCTGAGCAGTTTTGTTGCTAAACCTAACCAATCATTTTACAACATTAACCACATGTTACAGTGTGTTTCAGGTGTGTGAAACTGTTCTTGATGACTTCACAGGAGAAAAAAGAACGCTAATAAAACGGTTCAGTATTTGGCTGCGTCCATTTTTAAAAACATTTTTTTACTTTTTATTTTTTTGTATAAGGTGCAATATTTTCCGTATTTAATTTTGAAATAATCCAAAGTGTTCATATTAGATTGCATTGTTTTGTAATTCAATTAACTAATGACAAAAATTTCCATGTGTTTTGTAGTTAGTAACTAACCTCATTTCGAAGTAATCTGACCCGACTCTGTCAACAAATGTTGACCATGTAGCCTAAACCTGATAAAGAGTACAGTACAGTACAAATACAGAGCTGCATTTTTGTCTAAATGTTATTACAACACATCAGTGACTGGATTACACAGGGTGACATGCCACATTCATAACTATGAACATGGGCATTGTAGTTTATTTTAAATTGATTCTGCACACATTCTGTTTTTGTGTGTAACTTCTGTATTAATCCGCAGCTGGAAATAGCTCCTTTCCCCAGAAAATGCACTATTTACTCCTGTTTGAGTAATGTTTGGTAAAAACTTAACTGCCCAGCTTTTTAAGGAAATTCATGAGCCCTTATTAAAATGAAACTATTTACGTGGCCAAATGTTTTTCATCTTTAGAAGGGACTGAGTGCCACAGACAAGACAGTGACAAGAAGTTAAGAGATAGCACTTTTTACCAAAAGAAAAATACAGACTAACTTAAGCCTTGTTTTAATTTACAATTTTAAATCCTATTTAAATGTTTTGTCGTTTTTCCTAATGCCATTCACTTAAGACATTATTTATGTCTTATGTGAAGGACTTTGAATTGCCTTGTAGTTGATGTTGTTATTGTTTTTAACATACAACCAAAAATCCATCCTTCTATTTTTTCCTTGTATACTGAAAAGTACTAATTTGACCATAACTTAAGAATTCACAAATGTACAATGGGCATGCAGCTCTAACATGCCCATAGCTAAATTTGTGGAAGCAATACAAACATTTTGTATCTACTTGTGTCTATATTTGTTAGGATAGATTGTTGTACTAACACACAAGTTTCCAGTTTTTGATATAATCTTGTAAGTAGAGACACAAAAAAGTTGAAACACTACTGATAAGCTTGTGTGACTCCTCAAATAATTTAATTAAATTTGCTTTTGTTGAACTGTATTTAAATCTTGTTTGGCACCCAATTTTCATCTGTAACTTTATAAAGAAAAATCTGAAGCAGTTGTGGGCGATGCATGTGGCTCTGTGATTCATACAGGGATGAGAAAAAGCCACAATGTAACATGACAGGAAACACACCTCCATGTGAGGTCAGTCTTATGCCACTTTAGGCCTGACAGGGCGTATCTCCTCCTCCTCCTCCTCCTCTTCAGCATGTCCTCACTTCCAACGATGTCGGGGAGAGAGCAACGAGGCGTAGACATGAGCTTGAGAGTTTCATTGTCTGGAAGAGAAGTTGATCACATAGTGTATAATGAAACTAAAGAGCAGATTACAGGAAGTTTGAGACCTCATGTGAACCCGGACATGTGAAGTCTTAAATATATAAATATTTCTATCATATATTGTACTGATAGATCCAAGTTGAGAGGTTCTTACCGAGCTGCCCCGTTTCTGGGACCCCGCCAAATCTCTGCATGACACGAATGGCTTTCTCCATCCCCTCTTTGGTCTGCAGTTTACTTGTGCGTGGGTCAGGAGGAGGAAGGTAGCCATACCTGCTTAACCAATCCTGCACAAAAAAACCCCCAAGAAAACAGAAAAAATGTGTTGTCTCATAAAATGATGACCACAGCACAGGATGATTGGCCAGAACAAAATAAAACATGGATTTCCTTTAATGGTGAATTATTTCTCGAAAATACACCAGCAAAATAACCTAATGTCAGTTAGTCATGACGTGTTCCCTTGAATTCATGATTTTTTTTTTAACTTATCACTGCTCTCTTCAAAGCCAGACTTCAGTGACTTGGATTAGACTTTACTAGTTGTGTGAGAGTCAAGCGGCAACCTCCTGGGCTGAAAAATGAAGCTCCAAAAATTGACGTTCCTTGACTGGTGACTTGAGGCCTGTCAGTCCTCATAGACCCTCAAAATACCCAACTTTACAACAGAAATAAACAGGTTTTAGTTTTTGGTCTCTATAGCTAATTTTGACTTTCATGACTTGAAAGGGGGTTGAATTTTTTATCAACTCACATGTTTCCATTCTGTTCTGCATGACCAATTGGCATAAAAGTGGTCATTTTTCAGACAAAGTATTCCTTTAATGTATCAATTAAGTCAGTCCGAACCACTGTGAACCAACAATTTCACTGAAATCCATCTTTTACATGAGTCAACTTAAAGATTACGGGCAAAAGCTGATGTCACAGAGGATATTCATTACTATAGATCAGAACTATGATCATCTCACTGCATTGTGTCAGCTTTTTCCTCATTAATATTTTATCATCCTGTTTATGTTGAGTGAGATGCTTAAGAACAGCATACAACTGACAGTTTGCGTACCGCAAGTTCTGTTCAGAATAACTGAACGGAGGGTGGAACGCAGGTGGAATGAACTGATAAATCTGGTGTGGTATCTCTGTCAAAACGGGCAAAATCTGTTTCTGAGATGGTTGTGAAACCTCCGCTTCCTCCTGCTTCACAACCACCTTTCTACTGTAGTTGCAGTTCAAGGGTTTTGCCTCACTTGCCAAGAGATGTCTTTTGGTGGTTATACACTGCAAGAAATGTCCACATTAAGTAGCAAAATGTTCTCCAAAATACTTACATTTTATTTCCAAAAATAAACAATCAGCATTTTTAACTGACAATATTTTTGAAATACTCAAGTCATCTTACTACGAACAAGCTGTATTATTTCACCTGGGAGCTTCTTTGACTCTATGCAGACTTTAATGCAAGTAGAGACGCAGACAGCTGCAGCATCATACAGGATGCAGTATAAATATGGCAATTGTTATGGTGACAGAAGTGAAACTCTTATTTCTCATACACATGACACACTGACGTTCATTCATGCGAAGTTGCACAAAAAAAAAAAAAAAAGCAGTATATATGTTGTTTTTTGAGGAACTGGACATAGGAAGCTTGCAGATTTCCAGAATATGTTGCCTACCATGGTTCAAAATACTTGGTAATCACTGAAAATGTGCATCATCTTATTGTATTGTCTTGAATACAGCGTGAATTCTCAGTACACTGCAAAAATTAATAGTAACAACCTAGTGTTTAAATTTTACTTTTACGTCTACTTTTTCCTGAAAATAGGCATAAAAAATAGTCTAAATGCACTACAGAATATGGATCTAATGTATTGTCTGTCTTTCTTTCATTTTAAAACCCTCATGAGTCATGTGGAAACTTCCTGTGCACCTCTTTGCCATATTTTACTGGCTCTATACGATGCTCTACTTCAAATATTAATCAGAGAGACATCGGCATACGCCTGGTGCACCTCACACATTTAAATAATAACATATGCAGGTAAGTATACAATGGGATATTTCCCCCAAATCTGGCGATGGTTTAAAGAAATCATCCTCACTGTTTGTATTTTAAGTATCATTAAACTGACATGATTTAAAATGATTCTTTAGCACAAAATTTAAAATGTAATAATAAAACCTAGAATCACACCAAATAATAAATATGATATAGAAAAACATGTTGCTTCATTAGAAAATTAAACAATAATGAGGCCAAGTAGCACTAAATCACACAAAATACTTACATAACGAATCAATAATTGAAAAGCAGTTACACACACTGAACAGTTGTAGTATAATTTTTTTTTCTCACTTTTTTTTTTTTTTTTTTTTTTTTTTACCCACCACTGCTCTACTGAACTGATCAGGCACAGCTGATGTGTTTCCCGTTAAGGTCAGAAGCATCAACAGCAGAAGACCCAACTCCATCCCCGTCACTGCAAAAAAACGCTCCATCATTATCACAACATTTGGAGGAAAACTGAGACATGTCTTGTTTCTAACTGCATCAGTTTCCTCCAAACCATCCCAACAAACAGCCAACAGCAACTGAAACAAAGCTCACCGTTGTTTCTCCTCTGAAGCTTCAGGCTCTCTCGGGACTAGGCTGGGCTGATCGATCAGTAACTCTGTGCTGCTCTGCCCTCCCCCCCTCCGTCCCCCCCTCCGTCCCTCCCTCACAGCACAGTCTCGCTGGCTGTGGTTTATCTTTTTTTTTTATCCGCGTGCACCATACAGATGTTTGAAGGGGGGAGCAGTGGCGCGAGTCACTATAGGTACAGGCGAATTATCATTATCATATTATGATTAGAAAATTATCATATTTTCTCCCCCAGTTGGTGCACTGTTTTTCAAGCTCCAAATTACATCAAATTAAAACTAGATTTGTTTCCAATTTCCAGTGTTTGATATGATTTGATTTACATATCTCGAACATGTACAAAAAAGGAAATTAAATTATTATACAAAAGCAGACAGAGAAAAAAGTAATAATAACAGACAATGGAAAAAGATAAATCAAAAGAAATCGTCAAATACATAATGACTTTCTTTCTTTTTCTTTCTTTCTTTTTTTTTATTTGTAATTGTACTGGTAGAGATTTTATGTAGGACTCTGAGACAAAAACGTTAAAAAGTATCTTAAACATTCTTTTTTTCCCCATTTTCCCTGTTAATAGATAAATACATTCAATGAGAAAAAGTTCGATCAATGTTTTGAAACAAAACCTTCACCCTTTAAGGGTTTATTGTTCTTGCAAACTACTACATATACCTGACAGTTATAAACAACTCTGCAAATTCAGATTAATAATACAAAATATACTCAAAAACTACATTATGATGTATTATTATGGATAAAGATGCCTTCGCCATATTTGAGACCCAGAAGCCAAACAGTACAGTCCCATTTTAGAGTATCACAGGGTCCATGGTTTTCTATGTTAGATTGCAGTCATTTGATGCAACAAACCATGTGTGTCACATTTTGCTCATTTGTCCCTCCCTACAGCCACAGTCTCACTTCCCTAAACCTGTGGGCAGATTACGAGACTAGAGGCTCCTGGAAACAAATATTCCAAAGGCCCCACGCAGGAGCATGACACACAGACTTCGAGGTGGTTTTTGCTTCTATTTTTATTTAATGCACTGTTTTGCATCCCTATATTTCTAGGCATCTTTTTTTGTTTGTTCGTTTTGTGTCACTTTGTGGTCATTTTATATGTGGTTGTTTTGTGTCTCTCAGAAATCATTAAGTGTTTTTTTTCTGTTGGTATTTTTGTGTCTCTTTGTGGTCATTTTGAATCTCTTGATTGGTATGTGTTAATTTGAAAGCCTTTAAATTAATCCATCCATGCTTGAGCCCATTAATTGCAATCCTCTCCCTCTCCACCAGATGCCCTCCGACTTTTCCACCTGCTTCAGTCACCTGACTCCCTCATCCACCTGCTCAGCTGTTTCCACTTTGTCAAGCTACCATGTGTCTCTTGCATTGGTAGCTTCTGTTATATTGAAACTGGAAGTTTGTTACCTGCCTGGTCTGAACAGCCTGACTTTGAATGTCCTGCCTCCCTGTCTGGATTTGTTTGCATTTTAGACTGGTTCTGACACTTCCCTGGCTGCCGGTAAGCTTATATACACCTTCACTTTGCTATTAGATCACTGAATTGATCCTGTCTGCCTTCCTTGTCTGCATTCAGTTTCAATCAGGCCTTTCCTAATTTGTAATTATGTGAGCACATAATAAATCAAAATTATAAAGTTGTAAGAACCAGATTTTCAGACAGTTGCCTCTCTATAAGAAAAAGACACAAAATGATGTAAGAATGCCATATATCGTTGATATTGTGTTAATGTCAGTGATGTGAATTCCCAAACAAATGTTGTAATTGAACTATTAAACAGCAAATGACACATGTATGTCAGCTAATAAGTAATACAAAATGTTGCACTTATCACATTTCAAGCTCATAATTCTTAAAAAAGGGCACAAACAGAAACATAACATAATAATATACAACCTAATTAAACTGGGTTCCACATATCTGTTCACTTGCTTTCCTTAGACCACACCGCTTCATGCCTGGTGTATCACCTGTGTCAGTCACCTTTGACCCAGCATGCTTTGCAACCACGATATCCTGCCTTTAGCTTTTGAGTGTAGATGTCTTTCAAGACCTGTTTGTTTCTCACACTTGTCTTTCTGATCCTCTCTCACATTTGGGCTTGGAGGCTTCTGTGATCACCACAGTTGCACTCTTCCTTTGGTTTGTTGTTGCCTCAGTGTTTGAGTCAAAAGTCAACTCAGTCAGACGGCCTCGCCCATGTGGTGCAACGGATTGTTGCATTGTCGACAATAAAAACACACAACAAAAACCTCTGTAATGTAATCTTACTGACATTTTGAGTGTGAAACTGTTTAATCAAGGCTTTTAATGAATGTAAAGGAGCTTTTGTAGAATATTTTTTATTGTCTCAAGTTAATTATTACAGGGTCTGAGAAAAAGTTTGCACTGAATTTGGTTTTTGTGTCCTGCGAGATTATGCAGTGAAGATACTTTCTGTTACTGTTAGTCATGTGTTCTGTTGATATGGAAGTTATGATCTGACATGCTTTCATGGTGTTTCGTCGTTTCATCGTATTTAAATTTTGAAATGTAAAAAAAAAAAAAAAAATTATAATAATGTAATAAAACGTAAACATTCAAACAAAAAGAAAAAATAAATAAATTTGCTTATATTGTACCACATAGACATAGTATCCCTGAATCAGAGCAGTAAAATGTAACCTATTCTCCACCTACCTCTATAATTTATATTCAAATCCCAGTTTCCAATTTCATTTCCAGTTTAAGTTTGCACATTGTTTTCCAATTTGGAAATTAAAAAATAAGGTCTGTTTTATATCTAAATACATAATAATTTTAGTCTTGGGCTTTGGATTAAGCGGAAGATTATTGTTCAGTGGAGTTTTATTTTAATTTTAGCAGAAATTTTCAAGCACACCACTGAACATGAAAATGTGATTATTAGATTAGATTTTTTTATTAAATTGAAATTGAAAATGAGATTTCAAATTAGTTATTAACAAATTGTTGTATTGGCCCTACTTGACTTCCATAGCCTATTAATCATCATAGGGCAAAAGATGTGAGTCTATCACATTTGTCCTCTATTTTTAATCAAGCTTGACAGGTAGTTATGGTTTTCCACAGGAACTGTTTTGCCAGTGTTATTCAACACAAAGTAAAAATACAACTGGGGTAAATTGATGACACAGCATTAGGCAGGAGTGCATCGGCATCTTACATCTCATCTTAGAGTCCCATGATGTCCACGGATCTGTGTTCATTCCCTCTGCAGAGCATATTATCTTTCCTTCCCCCACCCCGTCTTCCTCCTCACCCGTCTTTCATTTCTGTTCATCCTCCAGGGCCCAAGTGAGTCATGCCATTAGCACAAAATGCTGCCCTGCTAATGGTTGTCCAGTTTCCGCCATGTCCACTTCATGTCGAACGCCCCATTTATGCTGCTTCCCCTTTGAAGGCATGTGGATAATGTTTTAAGGGTTGGATCATCTCACTCATCCACACTGACACTCAGATGCAAACCATTTCCAAGCTAAAAAAAAAAAACATTTCTGGCCTACATAACCTTCCCTCTTTGTCTTTATCCTAACCAAATAAAATATTATAATATTTATTTTTAATTTAGTATATATTTCGGCCACTTGGGGGCATCACTCTCTATCAACTCCTGAGAGCAGGGGTAAGAGTAGATTAAAGTTCTACCCCATGCTTGATCACATTATATTGTTGTCTTCATATATATATATATATATATATATATATTGCTAACTTTCTTTATCATTTGGTGTTGGACAGGCAGTGTGTATAGTGGGTTTTGGGTGCAAAGTGTGTATGTGTATGTATATGTTGCTATTAAAGGAAGTCACTCTTGATTTCAGGCCACAAATGCCAGTCTCTTGTGTGAAAGTCTTGTGATTGTTTGGCATCCACCCTCTATGGACTTCTATTTTATACATCTTTTTCTTCTGCTCATGTAATAGTTTCTACAGCCACTAGAGGGCCTCACCTCACAATAGTGTGGATCATGGTAGTCTTTTAGTGGTACGGTGTACTGAACCAATCAGCCTACTTTTCTGAATATTCACTGATGTTCACCAGATAGCTGCTAACTTTCTTTATCATTTGGTGTTGGACAGGCAGTGTGTATAGTGGGTTTTGGGTGCAAACTAGCTGGAAAAAGCTGTCTCTGGCTGTTATCGATGCTGAAGAGAGCCATGAGAGTGAACCAAAAAAGTTAAGTTTCAGGATGGAAAACCAAAACAATAAGCTAAAGTGCTTCGTAGAAATGAGGGGAACTACAGAGATGGAAAATAATCCTTTGTGCGTTCATGAGCAACCACCCTCACAGTCAAGCAGTCATATGATCTATTGTTAATATAAAAAATACTGATTATAGCAGCTTTAATTGGACTAGATCTAATAATATTCTGTGTTGATTAAAGTTATTACTGCCCCAGTCATCATTATAATGATGTTTATATTTAACAGTTAAGTTTAACATGAATATAATTTACACCAAATATTTTTTTGTTTTTTATAGATATTTTTTTGTTTTCTCTTTTTCTTATCTTAAAACACACATCAGAAACAAAGACCTTTGAATATATATTCATTACACACCGTTTTATTTTCATTAAAGGGATCCAAGGCCTTCACAAAAGGGTTGACTCTTGGTAGCTATACAGTACTAACACAACACACGACGACAACAGAAACAACACAGAGGACTTGTGTGAACGAGTGAGAAAGACAAATAAATAAGAGTAGACATTTCATATGAGATTAAACCGAGATGCATCAACAGAACCAATAGCCAGAGGAAAGTGAGCAGAGCTTAAAACCCTGCAAAGTACAGTAACGCTTTTGTACAATACTCGATTCATTTCTGCAAGTAGCTGATTGTCTATAGGCTTTATTTTTGGTCATGCATGGTTGATGATGGCACAGTTGATGATGTCATCGCTATTGTATTGACAGTGTTGCAATAATTTCACAGTTTTACCTTTTTTTTTTAACCTCTACCTACAGCTTTGATTGTCAGTCTCTGAAGTATTTGCATTAGATGGTTTGAAGGCTTTATGTTTGCTGTGTAATGATGCTTGATTGTCACTGGTCAATGGATATGGTTCATTACAAAAAAATCCCTGCCAATCCATAGTTTCTATCACTGCTAAATCTGTTACTGAATTGTTTTTGTTTTTTTGATAGATAGGATAAAATATATATATAAAACAAACAGAAAATCTAATTGCTTTACCATAGTTTTTGGCAGATATATGTAATATTTTTATGTTCAGAGTAGTATCAGAATAACTCTGACACAAATATTGACATGGCACATCCCTAATGATACTGTGTTTTTGTGCTTTGAGATTGATTTGAGTCCACAACATGCTACATTCTTCCCTCCAATAACTTCTGACAATATTCCACAGTTATCTTCCTCATACACGCATGTCTGTACAAAAATATGCAGTATCAGTCTTCGTGTAATGTTGCTGGCAGGGTAGGCAGGATTTACTTGGTTTTTTTTCATGGTACATTTTTTAAGTTTTAATAAAAGTGATTGCCATACGCAAGTCTGAAATCTTCACAGTAGCCTCACACAGCTTATGCTTCGGGAACAAGCTTGCTATCACAATATCATTGAGCTGCTCAAGTAACAAGAAACTGTGGTTACACTTCACAATACAGACATCTGCTGGCATTTACTTAGTAACACTGCATCACTTAGCATTTTTGTGTGGTAGAATTATAATTATAATCCTGCCAAACATTCCTCCTTTTTCCACTTTTGATATTTGAAAATTTCAAGAAGGCTACAGTTTATTAAGCTGTTTTTAAATTATTTTGAAATAAACATTTAAAGGAACAGTTTGAGGGATTTAGTGACATCTAGCGTTGAGGGCTGCAGATTGCAACCAGTACTAAAATCCAGACTCTCAGTAAGTTTTAACCTTAAGCCAAATTGTTTGCAGAGGTC
Source organism: Plectropomus leopardus (assembly GCF_008729295.1). Lineage (NCBI taxonomy): Eukaryota > Metazoa > Chordata > Actinopteri > Perciformes > Serranidae > Plectropomus > Plectropomus leopardus. Next base: position 15,695,596 of record NC_056481.1, on the reverse strand, counting down.
ACCTCATCTCAAAAACAAATGGACCTGGTTTAAACTGGTAAAAGCACAGAATCAACTTTTTTTTGTCAAAAATCAATGTTTATCCAATGCTGTTTGGCTAGTAGCAGAGAGGCTGCTAACTACAGTGGCCAACGTTAAAATGAGAATGGCTTTATCTGTTTAGTTGGTCTGTTCTGGGCTACTGTAGAAACAAGCCAGTGCGACATGGCCATCTCTTTCGATGAGAACCCGCTCCCTATGTAGATATAAAAATTCTAGAAAAACATGACAATTCTTTTTTTGTTTTTTACAGGTGATTATACACTAAAGAAAACATACTAATTATAAAATATTCAATTTCTGCCAACATATCCCCCTAAATTTTACACACTGAACCTTTAAATTTTATAGGCTGAAAGCTTGAAGTAACATCAGGCCAACTTTCTGAACTGTTTATACGTAGTTCAAATCTCAAAGCAGTCTTCTGTCACCTCTAGGCATAAAATTTGTTGAAAAATATAAACTCAGAAGTCTCCTTACTGGTTTTTCAGAGTTTTAAACCACATCTCACAACGTATGTAGAGGTTTATAAAGACAGGTTTTCAGTTATTAGTATATTAGTCTATTTTTTCCCTTGTTTTTAGATCATAAATCTTTCATTCTAAGCCAAAATGTAACACAATAAAATACGATACAACTTTCTAATGATTCAATGCTAAATCTCAATAAACAGGTTATAAAAAATTGTTGCAAAAAAAAAAATGTTGCAACTCCACAGCATTACCTCAACTCTAACTAAAGCCTGACCCTAATTCTGACTCTATTTTTAATCGTAAACACCCCTTAAACTGATCCTATTTCTAATCCTGACCTCAGTCCTATGACGGAACCATTAACCAATCAAAAAAAGTGCAACCTGATAATACTAAGCAAATACCAGAGTGACCAGAGTACTGTCAAGTGCAACCAAAGCTGCTCTTGGCTGAATTTGTAAACATTTAATGCATTTTGGGGTCTGCAACTCATTGAGGCCCCCTCTATAACTCAGTCCTGTGCTTCTTTAAAACCCGTGTGTCCCCATATTGTTTTCTTGACACTTTTTTGTTACATGCCCTTTTTTTCCTTCTTCTTTTGTTTTGCCGGTTGGCAGCGATTGTCTGTTTACTGTAATCTGGCCCAATACTGACCCAGGTTATGACTCATGCTCTGCTGCTCAGTTCCTGGGACCTGGACCGGCACTGAAACACCAGGCGATATGAGCCCTGGATGAGAAGACAGGGAGAATGAAACACTTAGTGAAGTTTTATTTACTTTGCATTTCAGCAGGCAAACATAACAGCAAATGTCTTCATCCCTGTTAAATAACCTCCTATCTTCCTCAGATACACTCACCAGTGTTGGAGTTGGCCGAGGACGGAGTCTGCAAATGAGGGGAGGAGTACGCCGATGAGTCAAAGGTGCGTGGTGCAGAGGGGGATGGAGGTAACATGCAGGAGTAGGAGGAGGCTGACTGGGGTGGAATAGACTGAGTGGAGGAGAGAGAAAGGGAAAAGATTTGGGTTAGATTTGTAATGAAACATCAATATTATTTAAGAAAACCTCAGTTGTATATAACCATGGCTGATCCCTACACTGTGTACTGGAAAGACAAAGCTTAAAGTAGTGACAGCAATTTAACCACATGGAGGTGCTATAGAGTAGGGTTGTTTGGTGGCAGTCTTAAGCATGCAAAGTAATTTCATTTTTCTCTGATCTTCATGTTTGACTTGTGCTGATTTTTTCTAACTCTGCTGATACTGTGTTATTTTAGAAGTTTTTACTATAATTATTATTATAATTATTATTGTTTTGTGCAAACCCTGGAAGACTACCATGATGAGTTTTCAAATAAAAGAGACAAACTAAAAAGAGTGCTCACAGTGACTTTGCAGAAAAGGCTGATTAAATGCACAAATGTTAAAATATTCTATTTCTAATGTTCATTTTTGAACATTAGAAATGCAGTCATTAATGCATAAGCATGTGTCTTAACATTTAATAATAATTTAAATAAGACACAAAAATAAATTGTGTGTATTTCCATGCTGCTCTTGAGGCTATGATGATAATTACAATATACAGATACAATCAAAGAAATGACAACAATGAACGCTGTCATGTTTGCTTTTTTAAAATTGTATCTTGATTAGGGAGCTTTTCTAAGTGTTACTTCTGTCAAAGAAAAGTTTCAAATGTATTTAATTACTACACACTTGGAAGATACCATGAAAATGTTGCATAGATTGTTGAAAAATCTGCTTGAAAATTTTAACACTAAAATTTCTTTTCAACATCTTCCACTTTATTTAATGCATTCTAGTGAATTTTAAGCACCAATTTCTGCATTTTCTGTATAAGTTTATGATGTAAATTAATTTGCCAAAATAAAAGTCCTCTGCTATTTTTGTGTTTTTATTAGGGGGGGCAAAGCACATGTTCTATATATTGAGGAAGATGTGCCCCCACTATTATTATTATTATTATTGTTATTATTGTTGTTGTTGTTGTTGCTGTTATTGTTGGTAGTAGTAGCAGTAATAGTAATAGTAGTGGTAGTATTATAATTGTCATTATTTTTATTAAGGGGAGTCTAGTAGTAGAAGTAGTAGTTTAATTAGTAGATACCATCATAAGACTTCCCCCTCTTGATGCAATTATTTTTGTAATGAAATTTGGTAAAATGTCATGTTTTAATGTGCAAATGAGGCTTTATTTTATAAAATATGCACTGATTTATGTACATTTCCTGTTGTTGTCCTGCCTTAAAATTTGTATTTGTATTGAATTTGTATTTTGGCTTAGATAACCGTGTTAAAATATCCTAAGAGTTGTGATAAGAGGAATAAATATTGTTATTTATATAAAGAAATAGTAGTCATAGCACCAGTATTAATATCTGCAGTAGTCTTTTTTGATGTATTTATTTTCATTATCCCATGTTTTATACTCTTTATATAACCGAGTTAACGAACGCTTTCTGCTCTGTGACGATGACCTGCTTTGCTAAAGTTTGAAAGGTGCTGATGAATGATGAATGATGAATAGTCCAACCTGGACTCCCGATGAGAAAACTGACAGGGAGCTGTAGCTGGGCAGGGACGACTCAGCCTGACTCAACATGGACCCTGGAGAGAGACACACAGAGCGCAAAGGTAAGCACACACACACACACACACACACACACACACACACACATTTACACACAAGTGATGGGAACATCTCGCAGTGGAAATGTTGTAATATAGATGTGCTCTAATGGAGAAACTCTAATGGTTTGCCTGCCTCCAAATGTCACTCTGAGGTTTGTAATTATAAACTAGTAAAATATGTCAGTCTGCAAATGCATAAATCATCCAGAGCAAATGTAAACTCTTGCTTAAGTATGTCTGATGTGCTCCATGAATTAACAGATTAATATGATTCATTAGAGAGAGTAATTACGACAAGATTTAAGCGGAAGCCTTGCAGCAGAGTGACCTGGAGTTTACCTGAACTGCTGCCGTGCTGCTGATGATAGACGGACGTGTTGAAGGAAGTGGTCAGAGGGGCTTGGCTCTGTGAACAGGAAGTCACACCCCCTGACCTCCTTTGATTGCGCAGCTTCTCTTCCCTCCTCCACTTGGCTCTTCGGTTTGAGAACCACACCTGTCAGTCATAGACTTCTGTTAGACTTTATCATGACAGTCTGCATGTTGTTACATGTTGAGCATCAGACGTATGACAATGATAAAGACAGAGTTTTCTCACCTGTATCCTGGCCTCTGGTAAATCAATCTTGTTTGCCAATCTCTCCCTTGCAAAGACATCTGGGTAATGTGTCCTTTCAAACTCTGTGGACGATATTAACTAACATCAAACACAGTGGGAGTCTTAATCAAGGATGACAGGACTATTGGGGAGCAGCTCGTCTGATCGCCTTTGCTGGGGAGTGTTAACATACTTTTTAATTTATCTGTTTATGTGCATAGATATTTATATTTATTTACATAGATTTAAAATAAAATTAATTTAGCATATGGTAATTTATTTCGGTCCGTGTTAAAAATTTCCAAAAGGGATGCACATAATAAAGAATAAATAACAAAAAGGCATTTTGTTGAACCCTTTGAAACATAGATGGACATTTTTTCTTGTGCTGCATTTAGACGCCTTTCACATGTATTTCAACCTTTGAAATCTGAGCAAAAAGGTTTAATTCTCTTCAAAAACATGGGAAAAGGAAATGTGCAAAATGTAAGAAATTGGTGAAAAGGTGCTAAAAAACAACCTGAAAATTAATGGAGAGAGGGGGGTTAGAAAACTAGCCAAAAAACGGGGAAACGATTCCATGATTATGAGTTACATATTCAATATGTAACAAGAAAAAATATATATATATATGTATTTTTAGCACTAGGCAATTTCCTTGTTTGTTTTTGTTTATTACTTTCCATTTTCATGCTAAAAGGTAATTTTCTTGTAACTTCTTTTTTACTAAATTGTTGCAAATTTTTGGGTCAGTCAAGTCAACTTGCTTCAGGTTTCAAAGGTTTAAGTAAACACCAAAATTTAGACCGCAAAGGTGTAATCTTAAACTGATTATGCCTAATCATTTTTACTTAATCTGAATCAACAATCAATTATCAGATTTTTTGGGCGGATAAGAAACTGCATCTAATTACTGCTTAAGATCGGCTAATTATCTTGTCATGGAATACACACAAATCCAGGACGCTGAGATGTATCCTTACAACCATATTTGAAATATTTATCTGTTGCACTTTGTATAAATAATTTACTATTATGGAACACGCATAAAGTTCAAATGAAAGGATTCATGTTGAGGAGCTGCCTAAGCGCTTTATTTCAAAATAGTCTGACTAAAATGAAGCTGAGGAAAAATCCTTAGAGGTTTTCATTTTGTCATAATTTCTTCTTTAAATCTAAATTTGGCATTGTGTCTTACTTATCGGCAGAGGCATGGACCATATATAACAGAGGCTTGATGTGAGTTGATTCCTGACTCAGCAGTGAGTGTGTACCAATGAGACTTTCTCAATTAGACTATCATTTCTCATTTTGGCAGTTAATTTAACGTTGACAAACGGCTGACATTTTTGTTGTTGACAAGTACAAACAAGAATATGCCTCACCCCATAACTGACAGTCTGAGTCATCCTGATCAACTCTGAAGTTTCACGTCTGGTAATGGAGATGTCTTTATGGATTTAATATCTGTATTAATGATGCTTAACTTTAGCATGTCAATAAAATGTCATCAGAGGAAACAAATGTTAATGTTTTCTTTTGAATAGATATCTTGCTGGGAATATAATATTAACAGGTTACCAGTGTTGTAAATAGCTGCACATTAAAGTTCCCACTGGTAACACATGGTTAATAAACCCATATTGCCCAGAGAATACAAAGATGGCTCTATAAATTAAGTCTGTCTTCACAAATTGTTCTAATTGGCTTGGTTATAATTGGCGTCTGTGTCAACACATGATTGTTATTGTGCCTTGGCCGTGCACTGAGGTCAGTGTACCTCATTAATGTCATTTGCACAGAGTGACCACAGTGATACTGTTCCACTTGGCTGCACAGTGGACATTGCGTCCTTATTTAGCTCAAGGGCCCCGCTGCAGCCATATCCAGTCAAGGGTGCCTTTCTGATCCCTCTCAGCGGATATCGGGCCACGAGGGCCGGATCTCGCTGCATAACACAGCCACAGTAATGATGCATTATCTGCTGTGCACACTGCCCGAGGCTTTTTTGGAGCAGATCAGGAATATTTGTGGAGTTAAGATTCTGGATAATTTGCATCTTTTAATGGGTCATGAGTGACTTTTCATGCAGGGATTGCCAATCTCATATTTATGTCCCTTGGCGTTTACCAAAAAGCTGTAAACAAGGTGTAAAGATTAGAATCCAGTAACAAAGGTGTTGGCAGAGAGAAAAAACACAGTAGGACAAGCTGCGTCATGACACACTCTAGTCTGGCTCCATGGAGGGCTGCGATTGGCTGAGAAAGCAGGGAGAGAGCTGTGCGTGCTTGAATATGCCTGACCTTTCTCCAGAGCCTCGATCTGCTCCTGCGTGAAGCTGGTCCTGTTCCTCTGCAGCTTCCTCTTGAGCTGCAGCCTCAGCTGAGACTCCTCGCCCTCGTCCCTCTCCACAGGGACTCCTCCCCCTCTGCCCGTGCCCCCTCCCCCTGCCTCCCCACCCATGCTGCCCTCCGTGTCCAGGAGACAGCCCTCGGACACTGGTCAGGCAGGAAAGGTGACAAAAGAGATGTGGGAGCGTCAGGAAAATACAACAGGCCGTCACATTTAAGAATAATGTGCAGATTCATGCATTAAGATAACAGGAAGTTGGTGAGACAATCCATTTAAATTTGGGGTCATTAAAGTGATCTGTGACAGGCTGGTCCCTCACCTGTGCTGTGTTGTGTCTGAACGCCAGTGGGGTCATGGTACCAGTTGTTAGGCCCGCTCCAGTTTGAGCCGCTCTGCAGGTTCAGCATGGTTAACTTCTCATACATACTACGAGTGTCCAAACCACCATGAAGAGAAATGAAGGAGTCCTGCCCTGTGTGTGTCCGCCCCTGATTACTGTCACCTTTTGGCTCCTCTTTTCTCCCTCCTTCTATCCTCCAATCCTTCCTTCTGGAGGGTGGTGGTGGTGTGTGGGGGGTTAGGGGAAGAGGAGAAGAAGAAGAAGGAGGGGTTCATATCGCATGAGTTCACACATGGTCGGCATTGTGGCGAATTAGCCTCATGATGACAGACAGAAATGGAGTTAGTTACATGCCCGCTGTCGTAACGTGTGTGTGTTATACATTGGTATGCTAGTATACCATGGGGAGCAAAGGTACATTAGTACCCACTCTGAAAGCAATGACATTTATTATGCTACTTGCTTTTAGCTCTATCTTTTGCATGCACACACACATCCACACATGTATGCCACATTTACATGTAACCACAAGCTGGCATCGCGTAGCAGCTTTATGGGCGAGATCTCCCATAAAACGTTCAAACCGAGCCCGTGTTCAACTTTCAGTGCACAAGTATGTCCATAAACAACATTATCTGCCTAAATAAATATATGTCTATGTCTGAGATGAAAAAAAGCTCTTCTCTTCTCCTCTTATCTTATTTACATTCCTTTTTTTGGAGGGAAATTTCCTCTTTGGAGAGTCAAAAAGGAATGCAAATGTATGTCAATACTGAGCCAAATCTGCAGCAGCACAATGTCAAAGGTCAAACTTCATTCATTTGAATGAGCAGCCCAGAAACAACAATTCAATCATTTTCAGTTAAGATACAGAAATTATTCTATTTTGGCAAAGTACCTTGTCGTCGGTCCCAAAGCCAAAGAAGTGATCTCCTACACAAAAAAATTCTTAAAAAAACTCGATTTTTTTTTTTTTTTTTTGGAAACTTACCAAATGTCCAGGTGAAATGATGCTGTGCGTCCTGTGTGTTACTTCCCTCCGCTGTGGACCTTTATTCCCCTGTTCCCCGTACGTCCCTTGTTCTCCAGCTTTGTTGACAATAACTGTGTGTGTGTGTAAAGCAGAGAGTAGGAGAGAGATGGAGAGAGTTAGACAGGGTGAGAGAGAGTGAGAGAGGGAGAGGGGGGGCTCTGGAGAGAAATGCGTCTGCGGGCACTCTTGTCCTCCAAGCGATGGAGAGAGAGAGAGAGAGAGAGAGAGAGAGAGAGAGAGAGAGGGTGAAAGAGAGAAAGAGAGAGAGAGGAAGAAGAGAGAAAGAGAGAGAGAGAGAGGGAGCCACCGAGGGGTGACAAAGTGAGTCAACATCAGTGTCAAGTTTGAACTTAATGCCAGCGAGAGGAGGAGGGGAGGCCGAGAGAGTGGAGCATAAAGCACAGATAATGGAGAGATAGTGAACGATAAATAGATGATGGAATTCAATTTTAACCATAAATTTCACATAAATACAGAGAATAATCGGCAGTTTGGCACATTACTTTTTTTACACAGACACATGTGCAACCAGACAGGTGATATTTTTAGGTTAAACTCAATGTTCACACGAGCACAGACTCATTTTCACTTATCTTTATTTGGGTGTTTTAAACTTTGATAAACACTTGACATGTCCACATTTATCTGTTATTGTATTGTACTTCTATTATAAAATACAGTGTTCTGTAATATTAATATATTGCCAAAAAAAGGTAATTATTGGCATGTGTAACAAACACATTTTTATGTTGATTTTTCTGGCACTGAAGTGACATGTAATGTGATACATCATGGTAAAACAACTGTATCTAATAAGATACGTATTTCCATAATTATAAGCAGCAAACTCAGGCTTAATAATAAATGGCTTGACTGATGTTTCTAACTGTTTCAGCCACTGATATGAGGTAAAACATTAAATGCATCATAAAAGCATTTCATGTAATTAAGACATTTTTCTAGATGAGAATAAGTAATATTATTAGGCTTAACAACACATTATAGCATTTTTCCAAACACAGATATGGCAAAATTGAAAAAAAAAAAAATCATGTTTAGGTTAAATAAAAACACATTTAAACTTCTTTATAACTACAAGATAAGATGAGTATATTCAGATTATTGATAACTTGTCTAAAACATTTATCTCTAGTAAATGAAAATATTTGATTAAGACAAGAGATATATCTGTTTAACTTTTAACTGATTTATTAAGATAAAAAACTAAATTTTTTATAATATAGTGATTGCAATTGTTTTCATTACTGACAAATCTGCAGATTTCTCTCTTAATTAAGTGATTAATGCTCTGGCCCATTATTTGATAGAAAATATTAAAAATGTCAAAATTTCTTTTTTGTGATGGTCAAAACACAAAACTAGCCAAAGTTTTAATTGACAATAAATGTAAGAAATAGCAGTACATTCTCAGATTTGTTAAAATAGTGAATCAATTATCAAAAGATTTGATTATCCATTATTTGACAAACTAAAGTTTCAGCTCTACGCTTAGCTGCAGCTTCTTTTCTTATCTCGCTATTTGATGTTTTGCTCATATGGATTGAGTTACTTAATTGCAGCACCTGTGTTTCAGACCCACAGCACTGTAAGGTGCTATAGATGGGCAGGTAAAGTAATGCAAGAGCTTAAAAATGCACAGAAGTTGAGTAACAGCTTTTCCCAGAGCAAATGGGTATTGTTCCCTGACTCCAGAGGTATTGTTCTCCTGCTTTAACACTGAGCTTCAAGCTATGGGACAATAAACAAAGGCATTGCGTGGCCCCAGAGCAGGTTAAAGGAGCACCATACAGAAACCCTTGGCGGCAGACACACAAGGTCTGATGTGAGGCGTAAGTAATGACGCAGGTATGACGGTATGTATGGTCGAGTCAAAGAGCCAGAGTAGAACCGGGGGTTTAAATATATCTCTTTGCAGTGGAGAGAAGAAGAGAGAGATGGAAGATGGAAGCAGGGAGGCAGAGGAGAGAGATAGAGAGAGTGAAGAGGAAGTATGTGACTTTGGGGTGGGTGTTGGGGCTCGGGGATGGGGAGGGTGCCAGCTTGTTTTATTTCCGGTTGACAAGACTTTGCGCTCCCTTTCTCTCTGTCGCTCCCTCTCTCTTTCATACTATGCTATTCTTTCTCCGCTGCCCCCATTGCTCTGTCCCCCCCTCCCCTCACTCCCTCCCCTCTTTCTCTGTTACTTTCCTCTGAGACGTGCCTCAGAGAAAGGAAAGGACTTGACAAGTTCAAAGGTAAAAAGGAGTAAGAATAGTGGTGGAAGAAGCATTAAGATCCTTTAGTTAAGTAGAAGTACTGATGAAAACTCAATTAAGAGTTAAAGTCCTAAACTCAACATTTCAGTGAAGCAAAAGTGCAAAAATCGTATCAGAAAAATAAAATATCAAAATTTGTGCCCATTATGCAGAATGACTACATATAATTACATTGGCAGAATCCACAAAAGCTTTTACGGGCCTCCTCAAAATGCACTTCTACAAGAATATTATTCTTTGATGGTGTCTGTTGTCATTACATTTCTGGGCAGTCTGGTTTTAGTTTCCACATATCACTGTTTTTATATGCACTTCCATATACTCTGCCCTTTTATCATTTTAAATTCAAGAGTTTGTTGTTTCATCAACATTCTACCTGCTTTATATGAGCTCAACTCCTTTAATTTATTTACTTATGTATATGATTATTTCTTTCACTCTTAATTTTATCTGCTTATATAGGTTTAATTCTCTTATCCACTTTTTACTTATTTATATATGGAATTGTATTTTTGCACTCGCACCCCATCTGTTCATGTGTGGGCGCAGTGTTGTTTAATATTTGTGCTCTAATGTTCTAAACTTTCTTCATTTCGGTATGTCAAAGGCTGGGAGCTACATGGGTTTCTGATATTTAATTATATTCTGTAAATCTTTCAATCTGTAGAGCACTATATGCTTAAACTTGAAAAGTACTATATATGTGTGTGTGTGTATATATAAATATATATTATTGCATAATTATAGGTGATGCATTAACATATATGCAACCCTTAAATGTTTAAAGCTGACTGATGTGGAGCTCATTTAAGCTGCTTTACCCAATGTTATAACTTAACCTTTTAAAATGCTTCGTATTTTAGCATATGTTTTGTGTGAAATTAAAATCTGCATAGCAACTACATCAAATAAATGTAGTGGAGCAAAACAAATACAATATTTGCTTCTATATTTGGTGTAGCAGGTGTATAAAGTATAAGAAAATGGAAATACTCATGTACAAGTACCTTTTTCTGGTATTTTAGCAAATGTTTTGTCAACATGGAACTGAAAGGTAAGTGAGGGAAAGCTGGGTAAAATATCAGGTTCATTTAAAGTTCATTTAAAGTGGAAAGCGATAACTTTTCAACATTTCAATTCTATCCCACCTTAATGTCTCCAAGTGGTATTATTGTTTACCCCACTGTTGCAAAGACTAGCAGGATTGTTTTCTGCTTTCCCCAGAGCTTAGCAACTATCTACCGACGAGCAACATCATAAATACAAACAACACTTGAAAAGAGAAGGAAAAAAATGTTTACTGAGGAGGTTAAGTAATTTTCCATTGCTATGGACTCTTTTTTGCAGATCACCTACATTCATTTGCTTTGAGAAATAACTCAGGCAAAATATAGGTTTAAATTGTAGGGTAGAGGTTTTACGCAAGATGGTTGCAATATTTTAGCTATGTGGCAGCTTTTCACCTAACTTTGCCAACACTCATGGCATATATTATAAAAACAAACCGATAGACCTATAAATCAATCAATCTACAACTACTGTGGATAATTATGACAACTGCAAAATCTCTTGTTCATTGCAAAATGTACTCCTTTTGCTGCAAATAGCTATAAACCTGAGAAAACAAACAGCACAGTTCTCTTCCTGCTTTTGTTGCACAATGGTTGATGCATTTCCATCATTTTTCCCGGGAGATCGTATCGGGAGGCAGGCAGAATTGCATAGTGATAGCTAGCAAACCAATTTTAATACAATTTTTCCATTGTTCTATAGCCACTACATTTTGCAATCAACTAAATTCAAAATTAAATGTTCAAACAAAAAGTTATCTCTGGAGGCTTTAAAAGTAAACCTAACTTTTAATTGTGTAATCAGGTGAAAACAGTGCGAGTGAAGACAAGTAGGTTATTCAGGGATATGAAAAGCCTAAAGAGATTATATAAAGTAATACAGAGACATACGATAACAATGAAAGGGGACAAAGTAAAAACGTGGTATAGCCCCCTTTCACACACACACACACACACACACACACAAACACACCCCTCCCATAACACTCCTCCGATTTCCAGCTGGTATGTTTTTCTTTTACCCCCAAATCATTTTTGCATCTTATTGTGTTCCAGTTGTTGGAATGTGGCTTAACCTATGTGATCCCTATGTGCTGAGTGCAATAACGTGTGTGTGTGTGTGTGTGTGTGTGTGTGTGTGTGTGTGTGTGAGAGTAAGTGTGTGTGTGTGTGTGTGTGTGAGAGTGAGTGTGTGTGTGAGAGGCCGCGCGTGCTTCACTGCAAAGATTCATGTAGCTCCAGGACATGCATTTTTTTTAGTGCATCTTGTTAGTTCATTCCTGTCACCTCTCTCTCTCCCTCTCTCTCGCCATCCCTCGCTTTTTCAGCGCTGAAGGGGGGATGGGGAAGGGGTGGTGGACGGGCCTGGAAGGGGAGGGCAGGGGGAGGTGGCGGCGGTGGAGGCAGTCACCATGGTTACAATGCCACGACAAATATTCATCAAGTCGTTAAAATAAAAACAAACTGGAGTGCATTATAATTGCTCTTACTGACTGGATCCTATAATGCGTTCATATATTATGAGTGAGACGAGCGGAGTGGAAGGGACTCGCACACATAAAGACACTGGAAGTGATTTTTAAAAAAGTGATTATCAGCTGACCTGTGGGCATATGTGACACACACTTACACACATGTCAACTCTTTGGTGTATAACTTTATATTTCCATTACCTGTTTATGGAATTCCCTTTGAATACTTTCGTGAGTCTCTCCTCTCCTTTCTCTTTGTCCCTCCATCTCTCGCTCTTCCTCTACTGTTGTGTAGCCCGAGGCGATACTGTGATGTGTCCTCCCTCTGTCCCTCCCTCCCTCTCCCTCTCTCTCTGTCCCTGTCACCTTCAATTGCTCTGTGAAACTAGACACACTGCCTGGGGCAGGGAGGCAGGGAGGGAGGGAAGAGAGGAAAAGAGAGAGAAGGAAAAAGAGAGACAGACAGCTTTATAGACAGACAGACAGAAGGAATAAACATTTGGTGTCATGTAAAAAAAAAAAAACAGTAACCACAGCCTATATATGTGGCACGCTTTGTCAATTTTCACAATCCACACAAAAAAAACTCAAATGATTTAGAGCTGGAAACCATGGAAACATATAATCAATTAATGCACAATTTAGGACAGTGTTTGACCTTTGACCCGGGTGGTTTATTGTCTAATCCTGTGGTTGTAACACAGTTACGTGTACCTGAACCCATATCTGTCAAACCGGTTTCTATTTTCCACCTGGAGCAAGAAACATGGAGTACAGCTTGTCCCCACAGCTTGTCAGTGCAACTTCAGAACAGTTTTAACCCTTAAAAACCTGAGCAAATTAGCTTGATTTGATTTCAAAGAAATGACCCAAAGATTTGCTAGAAATTAATTAAAAGTACAAGACAATTACCTGAAAATTAGTAAATAAGTAAAATACCTGGAAAATGTGTTTAAAGATTATTATAATTCTGTAACATTATATGCAATTATGATAATTAGCTATAACTATAGTTTTCCATGTAGTGTTTTCCTTTTCCCCCAAAGACATTTTTTTAAAGAAATCAATACAATTCTGTCAGAGTCCAGAGGTTTAAATACTTGTTAAAGGCATCTGTAAGCAGCACAAGGAAAGTGATGTTGCTCCAGGTTTCAAAAGGTTAAGCCAGGTCTAAAGAACAGAGTTTAATATCTGAAATTAATGTAAGGCCTGTTCTCGTAGGTACAATATCACATAACTTTAAAAAAAAATGTAAAACACATGACCTAATGCCACAATAATTGAACACTGTTTACATCGGTAGTTGTTTTTAAGCAATAAATTGCTCATAAATATTGAGTGCATGAGTCCATTGTGTCAGTTTTCACAAAGAAATTGCAGATGTTAGGACAGCACAAGGACAGAAATATTGGCCTATCGATATTTTAGGGAAAATGAAAGAATTAATAATAAGAGGTACATGAAAAATTAAACTGAAATAATAATTGTGGTGGAAAAAATATTACAAATAAAAGTATGTGAATGTAATAATGAATAATTGTATAAAGATGGATGATTCACCTATGTTATTGATTTAGATATTTTAGAGGACCTTAGAGTTCTTCACTGACTATAGGGTGTCTGAACGTTAATATACTGTAAAAGCAAGACCTTGTAGATATTTAAACTAGCATGACAGACAGAGCTGTATGATGTGTGAAATGTACTGTTTAAGGGTGAATGATTCATCTGTTACTGTAAGTTCCTGGTAGGCTATATTTCATTCATGCACATGTGTTGTGCCAAAAGCTTCTGTTGTTTGTGTTGTAATAAATATATATTCCAGTAAGTACAATTAATGCTCAGTGAGGTTATTTTATTATTCATACTAGTATTCATCAAAGTGACAGACCGGATTTTCCACAATGATAATAATATTGATATAAAAATGAAAATTTGTCAGTTCTTTACAAGCACTTATAAAGACAAAAATAGCAAGGTGTGGAAAAAAAAGTGAAATTGATATGGTTTAAGTGATAGAGTTGCTCTTGGATCTTGGATAAAGATTTTACATGTCTGCATGTATCTGTTAATATAATGTTAATATAAAGGAAAAATAAGAATATGCTATGTTTTAATAAGGTAAAACAACACATTATTATATTGATATATCTAATATTTGCTTGAGTCATTGATATGATTAATGTGTGAAATTCCCAAAAACTTATAGGCCTATTTATTAGTGAAACATAGGCTACATAGCTCAAATAGCATACTTCTAGGAGTACTCCTTATTCTACAAATACTCCAATGCAGGATCAAACCAGTTATCCTATAGGATATGTAGGCTCGTAATATTAAAAACACATGTGCTAACTGCATGTTATCACTTACCAATATCTGAAATTGAGGCCTACACAAGAATTGTAGGCTATATTTTCTCGTAAGAAAAGGTGAAAAGAATCATTGTATTCAGAAAAACAAACGGAAAATACAGTTGACCCGTGACCAAATCAGGAGGAGAATCTGATTTGTCCGCGGGTACATTCCTTTAATATAATTGGCCCAGGTGGATCGGGAGGGCGGGATAAGAGTTTTGATTGGCTGAGGTTGGGGGCACAGGTATCCATTTGTTTGTGGTCGAGGCGTTTACCTGGAATGCACTCAAAACCTTATTCAGCGAGCTTGGATCCGTTACGGGAGTTTGTCGACAGTAAAACGTGCGGAGACAGGATTTTAACAAAGGAGATGTAAATTTCCTTTTACCTTTAGCTCGAGTTTCACTCTCAACAGAAGAACAGTTGTGAAAGTGGATAAAACGAATTTGGGATTAAAAAAAAAGATTTTTCGTGACTTCAGAAACTGGTTGTTGGCTCTGTTCTTGCAGTTGCTGTTACATCATTTGTAGCGCGAAACCTCTTAAAATGTCGCCGACTTTACTTTTTTGTGCAGTTTTTTGTTGCGTAACAGGTGAGTGTGAACCGTCATACCCCCGCTGAAACCCCCTACCTGCTCTCGCCATGTCTGTTGTTCTTTGTCCACCTGTAAAACACAACCTACTGAGCCAGCCACTAAATGTTTGTGTCCTCAAGTAAAAGAAACCACCTGCATCGTTGAGAGTAAAAAAAAAATGAAATATATTTTGTGTTTACATGCAGGTGTTTTAGTTTCTTACGCCCAAGAATGTGGCCGACCGACGGTGGTGGAGAACAGGATAGTGGGGGGGGTGGACGCCATAGACGGGGCTTGGCCGTGGCAGGTGGATATTCAGGTAGGTCCCTCTGAAACACCTTAAGTCATATTATCGTCTTCAGTTTTGCCAGTGGGTAGTTATATGTGTGGTTTACGCTGGGTCTTGTTTATCTAACTGACCTGCTGAAAGAGGGATTTGCCTTTGATGCTGAGGTGACTCACTCTTTTTCTCCCCCCTTTGGCCTCCAGACAGTCACTGCTGGTCATATCTGTGGAGGCTCCATCATCTCAGAGTCCTGGGTCCTCTCAGCCGCTCATTGTTTCCCCAAGTAAGAAAAGTCTCCTTACACAATGCAGAGGCTCTCAGCTTTGTTTGCATGCTGGCATTTTGTTGGAATTCTTAGCAATGGCACCTACAGTATTGTTAAAGCCCTTTGGGATTTTCTTTTTTTATATTATTATTTTTATTTTATCTATTTGTTTTTGCAGATTCTTGGTCATCATCACTCATCGATTTGTAGTTTTACATATATATTGCATACATTTCTGATATGTTATTATTTTTATTATTGTTGTTGCATTGATTTGAAATGTTTCTTTCATAAAGATTGCAGATGCACTAAGGGTATTTTCAGTCTTTTGCTTTAGTATATTAGTAAACATAGAACTTTTTTTACAACAGATTTGCACTTAAAAGTTTAAAAAAAAAAAAAAAAGATTAACAGCCACAAAATTATAAGTCCAGTCTGGGGACGCACAATAATATCAGCATGTCGTTTGTTATTGGCAGATATTGATTATAACATACACTAACATACAGCCAACATGTGGATTTCTCCAGATATCACAAACCAATATTTTTTTTTATTTTGGCAAAGTGAACATTTACAAAACTTCAACCCTACAAGTTAAAGTGTTTTTCTTATTTTGTACAATGACAAAGTATTACATACACCAAAAAGCTTTGTATTTCATGCCTCCATCTGTTGGTGGGCCATCACGATGGAGATGACCATCAAGTCTCCACTACATAATGGTCAATAAAATGAAGTGGTTTAAAAAGTGGATATATCTATTGATTAGCAAAAAGAGCTGTTATATATCGGCATGTCGCATATCAGCAAAAAATCTGTGGATCCCTAGTCTAGTCTGTATACTTTATTTTTTATTTTTTGCAGATTATCGGTCATTCATTTGATTCATTAAGTTTTATGTGGTGGCTGTCTAAGGCAGTAGTTCAACCTTTTTTGTGTCGAGGACCCTTATATTGACACACTAGGTCACTGACGCCCATTTAATAAATTTCTCTTCCGGGACCTCTATCTGAAAAGATAAGGGATGCACGATAATACTGGCACGTAATCGCAATCGGCAGATATCTGCTTTAAAATCAAATGTTGAAATTGTCTGACATGCTGATTTCTGCCGATATCACAAACCTCTTTTTTAAATGTATTTTTTTTAATGTTATTGACAAAGGGAACATGTGCAAAACATCAACACTAAGTCAAAGTATTTTTCTTGTATTGCACAATGAATGAATATAACATACATTAAAAGGTGTTGTATTTCATGTCTCCATCTGCTGGTGGGCCATCATGACAAGAGTATGCATGATGTTTATTCCACTACAGAAGAGACTTGATCACTACGATAAAATCTGGCCATTTAACTGAGATTTTGTAGCATGGCTGAAACCATTGCAAGCCAGTGCCTACAAGACTATGGGTAGTTTTTCAAACTCAGAGTGTAAAGTGAGAAATACAAAATCAGCAAAAAACTCACCAATAAATGCCTGTCATTCCTCTGTTCTACCCTCATCTCTGCCATGAGACAAAAAAGTGAGGTTTTAGCTTACAATAAACATTGCTATTGTTTCTATTTTTTTCCTTAAGTTGTGTGTATTGTCATTTTTTTAAAATATAATTCTAAGCAGTCCTCAGAAAGCCCCCAGTCCTTCAGACTTTTGCTCATTTATTCGATTCATTAAAGGTATATTACTCAAAATTATGGGTTGCGCTGTGTCTCTTGGATGCCCGCTTCTTATAGTCTGGCACCTGGTTGCTACCTTCTATAAATCCCCAAATTCACCTGGACACTGCTGAGTTACACACCTATAAATGTCCCAAACACAGTAAAATAAGAAAGTAAGGAATACAGGTGGAGGGCAGAGTATTTAGAGACAAATGGACCGCCACATGCTTATAGTGGTTCATTGGTGATGATTGAGAGGGACTGAGTTGTTTTTGTTGCAAAAATTTTACTAGATGGCTGTTACAGGATCAAAATGTTGTAATGTGGGTGCAAGAGTGCAGGACCTCTATTTTTTTATACATTATGGTAAACATCAAACCTTTTTCAAGGAGCTTCTTCCTGGCATAACTTGCCATTCAATATCATTTGTGTCATATTTGAAATCACCCTTGATTTCCAGTCTAGCAGGAGTCATCCGTGTCCCTCTGTCTCTTTCAGTCCATCTGATGTGAGCTCCTACATCATCTACGCTGGCCGGTACCAGCTGAATGGCTTCAACCCGCACCAGTCAACGCATCGTGTGAGCCGGGTGGTAATCCCGTCCGGTTACAGTGAGCCTCACAACGGGAAGGATTTGGCGCTGGTGCAGCTGTCCACCCCAGTAACCTGGTCAGATTATATCCGTCCCGTCTGCTTGCCCGCCTCTGGCACCCTGTTTCCAAGTGGCACGCAGTGCTACGTCACCGGCTGGGGGAACATCCGGGATGATGGTAAGGCTCGCTAAATTCTTCACACCAGCTTTATCATTTGTGCAGATAACTTTGATTTGGCAGTAAAATGTTCTCCCTCTGGCATGCAAATACATGCTAATGAATGATCCTCTTCAAGTATGCAAAAGATAAGAACATGAAGGATTTAAAGAAAGAGGACAAAGTGTAGGTCCAGGTATCAGGAGGGACATGGTAGGCAGAAATAAATTTTGAATGAGTTACGCTTGTTTTCCTATAGGTATCATTTACAGTTTTTCTTTAGCATGGAACAGATGGGTTACGTAAGCCAGTCCTCTACAAGCTAAGCCAAGTCATAATTGAATTCATTTATTGACTGTCAGTGCAATCACGACATGATGAGACTGTGTAAGTAAATGTTGTATAATTGAGGGCCATTTGCTGGTGGAGATGGTGTGTAATATCCATGTTTTCATTAGTATATAAATGCCTGAAACAAAGAATTGCTGTGTTTTCATTACCTTCAAATGAGCCATTTGTATCTACAAATGGAGCGAGTCCTCTTCTGCAGAGTCCACCATGTTGTTGTACAGTATCCCAAAATGAACTATTTTAAAAAACAGCTCTTAGCTCATAGGACCATTTTTGTATACACATTTCACGTCAGCCACCATCTCCTACTTTAAATGCTGAAATGCTCCTGATGTGTATGATGCCATGCAGTGGTCAGAGGAAAACCCGGATCGCAGTCAGACCACAGAAAGATGCACCTGGTTGAACTGTCCATCCTGGCTCCCGTACGGTTTAGATGACAAAAATGCAAATGTATTGATCTTGTATCGTGCCCAACTTTAAAGGATCATAACATACCAGGTGTGGAATTAAAATGCAAATGCTCTGGTTCAAAATGAGACCAAACTTTTCCGTGGATGTCAATTTTTGAGCCACAACAAATATGCCAATATGCGTACGTACAGCCTCTACCAGTCAGTTTAGAGGCGTGAGCAACCAATGACAGTCAACAAAACAGGTTTTTCAACAATTGTGAATCACTGCAAAAAAGAGAGGTCCTTGAGCATACAGTCATAAATTTGCACACTGAATTGCTCCAGTAGTATGCTAAAGTAGCTGTGGACAGAGTGACACACACACACACACACACACACACACACACACACACACACACACACACACACACACACACACGCATGATCCCCTCTGGGCTTAAGCCTGATGGAGAGAACAACGTTTACATATTTGCAAACTTACACAAAGAATACACAGTAAACATTTACACAAAGGCAAAATACACAAAGCAATAAACATTGGAAAGAGACAATAAATAGCATAAAACACAGACAATATGTCTGTTTCAATGCTTAACTGGACAAAGCTTTCAAAAATGAGCACATCTTTTGAACATAACCACTGTAGATATTGGGGGAAAAAAACTCACTGTCCACCTGTTCAGTTACAGCAAGTCTCACACTCCTTTTGTTCTTCATCCTCCATCTGTCGTATTTCCCTCAGTCCCTCTGCAAGGGGTCGGGACTCTGCAGGAAGTGCAGGTGCCAATCATCTCCCAGAGTTCATGTCAGGAGATGTACCAGACGAACCCGACGGAGCAGGTGGACATCCTGTATGACATGATCTGTGCTGGATTCCAGAAGGGCGGCAAGGACTCCTGCCAGGTACTGTTGGATCAGCTGTTTGTGCTGCTGTGTTTACATTCACAATGCGGCTGCACACCGCGAGGGAAATATGTGATAACTTTGTTGAATAACACAATAAAGATATTGACCACAGAGTTTAAAGCAGGGCAAGCATCAGACAAAATTGCATCCACAGACAGACTGCAATTTAATACAGGGTTTCCAAAGCTGTGTGAAATCCTTTAAGGCACTTAATTCATTAATATAAAAATGAGTTTAATTGGTATTAAAATGTCTTCAGTCAATTTGTCAAAGTCTTAAAGACTTAGTCTTAAAGTGTGTGTGTGTGTATATATGTGTGTGTGTGTGTATATATATACTGATGTTGCATTGTAAAATCTCAAAATAATCAGTGACTTTTAATTAATAGAAAACCAACAACACCAACTTTTTCATCAAGGCAAACTAAAGGCATACTTTTATGATAATATGTTTTCCAGTAGATTATCCAACTTTTTAACTTGACCATAGACGTTGCGTTCATTTTAACATAAACATTTGGACAAAATTGTTCCTGGCCCTAGGTAATTGATTTGGGTTCAAATTCAAGTTCCTTCTTGAATTTTTGTTTTTGTAAAATTGGTCTTAAATTTAATTCTGAGTGGCATTAAAAACTCTTAAATATAACTTGGCTTAAGCTGTAGGGACCCTGTAATATGGTGTTACCATATCCAAGGTGCAATATTGCAGTCTTTTGTTATGTGCTTATTATGCAAGTTGGGACATCAAGATGAAGATTAATATATATATATATATATGTGTGTGTGTGTGTGTGTGTGTGTGTGTGTGTGTGTGTGTGTGTGTGTGTGTGTGTGTGTGTGTAAATTGTGCTGTAATTCACTATTAAGTTCATATAAACCTGCATTGAAAATACTTTATTGCTGCTGTTTTAGGTCTAGTTTTGAAGACCTTCCTTGCGAGCACTTTGATACCTCCCAGTGGTAAAAGCTACAAGTCTGTGTGTGTTTGTGTCGTCTTTTCAGGGTGACTCAGGAGGGCCTCTTGTCTGCCCGATGATAAATGGGAGCTGGGTGCAGGCTGGGGTGGTGAGTTTTGGACTGGGCTGCGCTCACACAAACCGGCCCGGTGTGTATGCCAGAGTGACGAGCTTCTCGAGCTTCATCAGCAACACAGTGCCAGGGATCCGGCTGTACGGTCGAGCTAACCAGAACTGGTGTGGGAGTGCCGCCATGTTGATCAGCTGTCTGTCCTCTCTGCTGATCCTGCTTCAGAGGTAGAACACTTGAGAAGCGGAACACAAACCAGGCCAAATGAAGGAGACTAAATATATGTCTGATATATATATATATAAGTTATCCTGCATAGTAAAACTACACGACCGTACCTAACATGCACATGAAGCCGCATCAAACATGAAATGTAATATAATCAACCTTTTTTTTAGAACTATAACTCTGAATTATTATCTTTCAGTAAAAGCAGTTTTGATAGATTTGTTTTTTAAATCAGAATAATGAGCTAAATAAATTATGTGTTCTGTATTTGAAATAAATTGTTAATTTGATTCTTAAAATCAGGTCTCTTCAACATCTCATAGCTGAGTTTGGAAATGTTTTACAAGTATATTTTTTATGGATCAAAGCTGTACTGTAAAACTGTTAATTTTAGAGCTTTTAGACAAGTAACATCCATTTTTATGGAACACATATTACCCCATTCTCAGTACATATTTCTGAAATGCAAATTATTGTTGTTTAAAATGTCTTTTAAATCTGTTAAGGTAATTGTATAGTGACAACCAGCTTAATCACAGAAACAGGTGATGACACAGATTTCTTTATTGTAAAGAAAGCGCAGCATGTCATTATGGTAAAAAAGACTGCTTGATAGTGCCCATTAAAAAAAAAAGCTAGCTTTTAAATTAATTTGGTAAGTCTTCACTCAAGGTTTTCATGCTAAAAAAAATCTAACATTTACACAAAATCCGACTGTTGAATTCCAGGAAGGGAAAGTCAGGCATCAGGGGGAATGGTATCAGAGAGGATCATGGGAGAGCCGAGTTGCAACTCCTGCTGCAGCGATTCAAGATCAGCTGGAGTCATGCGGTGAACCTCGCTCCAATCAGATAACAGGGAGGCCGAGAGGGGGGCCGAGTCGTAGCTGACGGAGGAGAGAGACAATATATCAAAAGCATTAAGGGGGCTCTCTGTTGATCATACGAAACTGAGAGTGCCAACACTCGCTGCGATT
Source organism: Plectropomus leopardus (assembly GCF_008729295.1). Classification (NCBI taxonomy): domain Eukaryota; kingdom Metazoa; phylum Chordata; class Actinopteri; order Perciformes; family Serranidae; genus Plectropomus; species Plectropomus leopardus. The sequence continues at coordinate 15,673,492 of NC_056481.1, read as the reverse complement.
ACATATCGGAAAATGCTCCAATTCCAACTGAACTGTTTACATGGAAGCTAATTAAAGTCATCAGATAGGATGTGCATTTACATTCCCCAAAGCAGTCAATTAGAATATACAGTTTTTGACTTGCACAGTGGTTCTGCTAGCTGTGATGCATTTCATCTGCTGGAAATCTAAGCAAATTAGGTTTTTTTCCATATTTACTAAAAAATTAAATTTATTCAAAACATAAAGTATAGAGGGAGAAAAAGTGATTCCACCTGATAATACAATTTAGTAAAAGTAATTTAAATGTATTACACTTGGATTGGATTAAACCCAGGTTATTTTCAGTTGCTACAAACTAGAGATGTCTACTTAACACCTCACAATAAATTTTACTGATTGTTCCCTAAACATTTCATATGCAGGCTACTGTTATTAGTAGTGATAGCTGATTGTTACTTCCAGTGACTCAATAATTCAGCCTGTAGCAACAATGTTAAATAAATTCAAAATCAAAGATATGTAAATTAATCAGAGCACTCACATTAGAATGTAGCAGAGCACTAAATATTTTTTTTAATTTATGAATGATGCTCATTCATAATGAGCAGACAGATTCATAAAGACAGCTGTTGCCACATATCAACACACATACACCCTCTACATCACCTAATGTTACCCCCACATAGGGCACACATGCAGAAAGAATATATTTATTCCAGCCAGAGAAACAATTAAATTAAACATTTACATGGTTATTAGGCGCTTATATTTTCCTATTATTATTTATACCAGCCCTCTGGATTGAATATTCCTTCACTTTAGGCCAGTCTGATTGGGCTTTTATTCTGTGATTATTTTCAATGGAACATTAGGTTCCATGTAAATGCACCTACTGACAGTCATCTCTTAAATTTGAGCTCATCTTGAATCTGAGTTTAAAACATGTACATGAAAGAGAATTTTCACGACTAGATTTTAAGCCAATCATGGTCCAGAATGTAACTCACAAATGAGTGAACTTGAAATCTCTTGTGCAAATACACAGAAAGGTCTTTTCAAGGAAGTAGGAGACACAAGTAATCATATCAAGCCTTATCTATATCGAATGCATTTTCAGATCTTGTAACATGTCTGGCAGGGGATTTTATGAGAAGGCCGCTCAAATTAGGACAGGGCAACAATCAATATTATATTGATTATTGTGATATGAGACTAGATATTTTCTTAGATTTTGGACATCATGATACTGTAAGTGTTGTCTTTTCCTGGTTTTAAAGACTGCATTATAGTGATGTGATGTCAATTTCTGAACTTACCAAACTGTTCTAGCTGTTCTACACTTAATCTCATTGTGGGAATATTAAGTGAGAGCTTCAATACAGTATCGCTGCACTATTGATATTGAGGTATTGAGACAATAACATGATATTTGATTGTCTAGTTTAAATTTTAACCAGCTATTGTGCAGTGCTTGGTCACAGCCAATAAAGTACACTTTACACTTTGCTCCCAGAAGTAATTTAAAGTGTAACTTATAATAAGGAAGAAATTGATGAATACATTTTTACTAAAACATCAAATGGCAAACATGAAGCAGGTTGGACTTAACTCGAATTGCACTGTACTGTAGGATTACTGTCAAATCTTCTATTTGCACTTGGTGGGTCAGCATGCGTCATCCAACTCAAGAAACAATTACAAAAACAAACCGTTCTCTGAATATAGATATGGGCACAGTGCTTGAGCACTTGGAGGAAAATCGAACCTACTATTTGAGTTAACTCCTTTTGTTGCAGAATTATAGAATTATAAGGTTCTAGCTGACATTTTCGTCAAAGTCGAGAAATTCATATAATCTTATTCTGTGAAAACATTATGCAGGTTTTTGGTTTTTTTTTTAAGTTTTATGCATTTTGGGTCTTTTTATGTGGAAAACAAAAAGGTGTATATTATTTATAAATTTTTCGAATGCAAAACTCTAAGGTGGTTATTTATCACAGAAAATCTGGTGTGAAAACATCACAAATTTACCTGATTTAAGCACAGCTAAATTCTGGCAAAATGCATGTACTGGTCCAGTATTATTACACTGGGTTTATTCATGGAAGCAGAATTAAGAACAAAGCTCGCTCTGTGTTAGACCTTACCTGTCCCGGTCACAGTGTTGCAGGTCTGTGAGAGACTGGTTGAGAAGGTCATCCAGGTCAAAGCCCACGCCGTACCCAGCCCCGCTGCCTTTAGGGGTGACCGAGAACACTGGAGGTAGAACGTCCTCTACCTGACAGGAGAAACGGTGAAACATTGGGTCAAGTGAACTTTATATCCTTAATATCAGTCCAAGGCAAGCACGAGATTGTGACATTTAAGCCTTGTATGTATGCATAGGACGTTTTTTGTAGAAAGACAAGTGCTTGGTCAAATAGCTTCTTGTGATATACTGTTTTCAAGGTAAACCTGGATATGAAAGTGACAATTATCATACCCTGTACATTTACTCATCTATTTATTTAAAAAAGGGAGACTTTTTAACACATACTTATATTTAAAAAAATGTTTCAAGTCTTATTGTGGTAAAACATTGTTCAATCAAAAATAACCCCTCTGTTTTCATCCCTTAATGGGTCATTTTGACTGATAAAAATAACAATTCTGTAAAACTGTGATACCATAAAACCGCAACATTTTCTGAGATGTTTATCGTATTCTGAAAATCTCATACCATTGCAACCCTAATAGGTAAAATGCCACCTGCAAAAAGACTATTTCACAAGGAGGAGAAATAAACCTGAGACACACCTGGGACTTTGACAGCTGCAGTGTTACTGTATGGATATCAGGGGCGACGGAGGGCCCTTGCTGTCCAGTATCTGTGAATCCCAAACTGGGATGAGGCTGTGAGGGGACCCCTAGAGCCCCACAGAGCGGGTTTGTGGTCTGTGGCCCAGATTTCTCCCCCACAGAGGGACACAGCTTCTCCATCGGCCCGGCACTTGCAGTCGAGGCATTGGGGTGGGAGTTGAGGTTATTTTGGCGTCCGATATCCCCGTTTGTCTCTCTGGTGGTTAGTGTTGGAGCTTTAGTCAAAAAAGTCTCCAGTGGCAGCAGTTGTGACCGGGGTGGAGGGTCAGGCTGGGTTTGACTCTGAGGTTGGAGCTGGGGCTGAAGAAAGGCCGACGGTGGAGGCTGTGGCTTCCTGTTTGATTGTGGTTGTGGTAGCCTCGTCTCTAATTGCGGCCCGTTCCAATTCCCCAAACAGTTAAAACCACTTTGTCCATTGGTCTCACTGTGAGGTTTGAGAGTTGTGTTCTTAACAAAGCCACTAGTGACAGTCATTACATCCATCCCTCCGCTTACAGCAACAACTATATCCGCTGCAGGTTTTCTCTGGCTCATGGAGAAAAGTACTGACGGTTGCTGGGTGCTTGGAGGCTGAAACAAGCCCGGCTGGTTTGGTTTAACTTGAGAAATTAACTGGTCATGTGACTGAATCTTTCTTGCCTCTTTGCCCGGTTTACTGTTCGGTGCTCCTTGAGTGTTGTCGCTGATGGCTACACCTCGGTGCGAGTTCACATTACAGTCCTTATTCTTTGCAGCGTCGTTATTAGGAGTCTGAGATTTCTCATTGCGGCTGACCATCATCTGTGTCCAACGCTGCAAAAGGCTTTTGTCGTCGTCGCTCAGCAGAACCCCACCCAGCGAGTCCCCCTGCTTCCCCTCTCTTCTCTCCTTTTCCTTTATTTTCCTCTCCCTCTCTCTGGCTCGCTCCTGCCTCTTCCTTCTTTTCTCCTCTCTTTCTCGCTGACGCTCCTGAGCAGTGACAGGCCGACGGGACTCGGGAACAGAAGACAGGAAGGACGATACACCTACTCCTGCAGCAGCCTCAACGCCCAGCGCAGAGTTGACTCCATCTGCAGTGAAGATATAAAATTCTGATTAAAGTCGTCTTCAGAATGACATACCCGTAATATACACCCATCCCCCACAACCTTAAAACCCACAGACAGATGAAGTGAAAAACAGATCATCTCTTTATGTTGTGATGTCCTGCTGGAAAACGTTTGTTCCTGGCATTCATGTGGATGCCACTTGACACTCCTAACCCACCTTAACACACCGCAGACCCAGCACACCTACTCATGGCAACGGCATTCCTCTGTAGCAGTGCCATAGATGTTTGATCAGATTATAATCTTTAGAATTTGGAGGCCAAATTGCCACCATTAACTCTTTGCTATGTTCTTGGGGCCATTCCTGAGCAGGTTTTGAGATGTGGCATGGAATATTATCCTCCTAGGAGGGACACTGCTCTTGGAGAGTGCTGTTGCCATGAGATGCAGGGTTCCCACGTTCATGGAAAACAAAAAGTCATGTGATTTCAAAATAACGTTCTCCAGGTCTGAAAAAGTTGAGGAATAAGTCAAATTCACTGAAAGTTTTGGAAAAGCCATGGAATTTTGTTGGGAGTAATGAAATTGTCAGTAAGTAATCTTCTGTGGATAACCTTCCACGTAAGTCAATGAAGTGGCAAATTTACATTCTGTAGCTGTTAATGTAATAAAGCTTTAATCTGTTTGCCGCCACGTACGTTTCCTTATTTCGTCTTTGCGTTTTGCCTCTCCCTCTATGTATGCAGGCTACCTAAACTAATGTTTAAATTGATTGAATCTGATGTTTTAAAAACTGCAGGGCAAGGAACAAAATTATTACGGGCCCTTGAAAAGTCATGATAAGTTTTGAAATTTCATCTTTGAAAATGTATAGGAACCCTGGAGGTGGTGTTGTTTGTCTGCAACGGTGTTGGAGTGGGTGGTGTTTGTCACGTGGCATCCACATGAATGCCAAGACCCAAGGGTTTCCCAGCAGAATGTAGCACTGTAATGAGATGATCAGTGTTATTCACTTGTCTGTGCTTCTAATTTTGTGGCTGATTGGCGCAATTGGATGTGGAAAAAGATGCACTTACCACCCCTGGCTTTATTTCTGAGAGCTGATTTCAATAAAGCCGCTTTCAGTGCGGCTTTAGTATCCTCTGAAATGGCTCCCTCTTTTCTGGTTCCCTCCCCCGGACCTGGAGGAGGCCTGGCACCCTTGGACAGTGACTGTGAAAGGGACTGAGACAGTGACTGGGCCTGTGCCACAGAGAGACAAAGGGAAGGCACAGCGGTGGGCAGCGGTGTCATGGTCTGTGCTGGCGTTGCAGGAATAGAGGTAGGAGCCGGGGTCATGGACTGGCTCTGGGTGGGCTGAGTCAGAGGAGCCTGACTTCCGCTTAGCTGCTCCTGCACCTCACTGTCTCTCATTGTTTCGGACAAAGCGTCCTGACTCGACACCGGTGTTGTTAAATCTATAGTCTCTGGCTGGCCGCTGTCTGAGTTGGCACTGGGCATGTCTACATCGACTGGGCCACTTTCGCTTTTAGAAAGTGGAGGCAAATTGTGGGTCACATGAGGCGGGGCGACTTCTAAAAGAGACGCTGGCTTATTAAAGGTTTGCATCTGATCTGTAAAGGCGTGGTTCCTTTCTGCTGGTGTGTGATCTTGTTGCTGTTGAGATTTCACTTCTCTCATTTGCTGTTGCTGTATTTGTGCTGCTTGTGGGTGTTGTGCCATTGGAACCAGTGTCGATTTGCTCAGGTTAACAGTCGAGGGCTGAGCATTACACTGGGTACTGCTTTGTGCTGCAGCTCTGCTGCTGGCCCTCGCCAAGGGCCTGAACTGAAGCCTTTGACGACAGCCCTGCTTGTTTCGATGAAAGTCCTGGATCTCCATCAGAATCGCCTCTTTAATTTGTTCTTTGTTCATCGGCAGCTTGTCAAACTCAAAGTCAAAAGCTGGCACGCAAACTGGCTCATCATCTTGGTCGTGGTATTTGGAGAGGTAAGGATGCTCCAGCGCTTGTGTAACACTGATTCTTTCACGAGGGTCAAAGCGCAACATGGCGACCAGCAGGTCCAAAGCGTCCGGTTCAGCTTGTGGGTACAGTTTGGCCAAAGGCACAGCAGAACGTGATGGAAGACTCTGAACATAAGAACGCACTCTGTCAGCCCTAATAGCACTAATTAACCCCTCAGGAGGAGTGCCCAACACAGACAAAATGAGCTGGAGCTGGTGGACGTAGTGCTTCCCAGGAAAGAGCTGCTTACGCCCCAGCATTTCTGCAAAGATGCAGCCTACAGACCACAGGTCAATGGCCAAGCTGTAGTGATTCAGAGACAGTAGGAGTTCAGGAGCACGGTACCATCGAGTCGCCACATATTCAGTCATGAAGGAATGAGACTCCTCAGGGTGTGAACTTAGGCCCCTCGCCATACCAAAGTCACCAATTTTTAGCTCACAGTTCTCGTTCACCAACAGGTTGGAGGGTTTGAGGTCACGATGGATGACGTTGGCAGAATGCACATACTTAAGGCCACGGAGGAGCTGGTACAGAAAGTAGCGTGTGTGCTCTGAGGTAAGCGTCTGGGCAGAGTGTATAATCTGGTGCAAGTCGCTTTCCATGAGGTCGAGCACCACGTACCTGCAAACACAGGAAGGGAAAACGTGAGATGTGAGAAGTGTGAGCCGTAAAGTATATCTTAATAAAAATAACAATCTACGACTGTGAGTGTATGCAGGTAGAACAGTGATAGTAAGTTTTGGCATTAAAAAACTGGTTTTGAAAAAGGAAACACTGGCTGACAAAGATCCACTAAAAAGTATAATTCAGGCATTAATAATCTTATTTAGATTTTTCTTCACTCTAATGTGTTTTTTAGTGACAATCTTCTATTTTTTTTCTTTGTCACTTTTTTCAGTGTCAGTTGAAATGGAAATGGAAATCACTCTGTCCTTGATCCTCCCCTTAAATTCCTTCCGCCAAAGACAATGACAGAAAGTTTAAAATGAAAACAAATAAACTAAAAATTATCATTAAAAGTCATTGATAAATAAATAAATGACACTGGAAAAAGACTTTCATAAAGGAAAAAAAAATGTAATGCTTGTTTTATTTTCCAATGGATTTTTTTCAGTGCCAGTGATTTTCAATGCCAAATTTTATTTTTCGATACCAAAACGTACTGTCACTGTTATAGTTTCATATAAGCACAACTGCCTCTAATAAAATTATGTTAAGTATTAACTAAATTTTAGTGATTTTGTTTTACTTGCCCCTAGAAATGGCCAAAATTTCAATATCCAAAATGCACAGGTTTTGTTTTTTTCAGGTCAACATTTTTGTAATTATAAACGGGCATTTGTGTTAAACAGTAAGACAAAGGTGAAAACTGGCTGAGTTATATAACTTGATGGAGTGTATAGATGTGTATAAATGGGTTGACTGATTTCTGACACTCCAAAGTTTCCAGATGCTTGTTTTGTCAATACAGTCAGAGCTCTACAGATGTGTTGTCTGCTACCAAAGTTACCATGAAAGTAAAAAGTACATACACAGACTTGAAGGCAGAGTGAGGCAGGTTAGGCTGCAGGATGTCTTTGATGGCGATAATGTTGTCGTGTTTGAAGTGCTTGAGAATCTTGAGCTCTCGCAGAGTGCGTTTGGCATTTGTCACCACTTCAAAAGCATTGGAGATCTTCTTTATCGCCACCTGCTGGCCTGTAAATACACCCCATTTAAAAAACACATCAGGACAGGGTGCTCAACTGAGATGGAGAGACACTGATGCATTTCCACATTTAACATTAAGCATTGTAGTACACACAGAATAAGTTATGCATTATTTCTTTATCAAAAAAAGCCCTACCATTGTCCCTTCTCCTGGCAGAAGAGACGACGCCATAAGCCCCTGTGCCGATGGTTTCTATGACATCATACTCCTCGCCGACGTCGAACTTCACATCCAGTGAGTGTGCTTTAAGCAAAGCCAGGTTTTTTGCTGTTGTGCTGGTGTCTGTGGTTCCTCCTGTTGCCTCGACTTCACGCTGGTTCTGGCTTTCTCTGCTTTTGTCGGTGGCCATTCTTTCAGGCGACATGGCCACAGGTTGACCATTTTTTCCTTCTTCTCCCTCCTTAGTTGACATTTTTCTATAAAGGATTGAAAACACCAAAGTGAGATTACTGTGAGTATCTGTGGTCTTACACGCTGTTAATTGTGTTAGAAACTGTATGCTTGCGCTTTATGCCTTCGCGAACCAGTAAAGTCACTTTTACATTTTACATCCATGTCTGTGAAAACACGGATGCTGTTTTTGTAAGACATTATGTCATGGTGAAGTTGATGTTTTAACTTGTGGACATCCTTTTGGACATTTGTGTGGAATTTTGTCATAACTGGTGAATTAATAATTTTGTTATTGCCACGTGTTTTTTGAGATCACAGTGAAGTTGACTTCTGACCGCCAAATTCCTGTTCATTCTTGATTACAGGTGAGCGTTTCTGCCAAATTTAAGTTAACTGTGTTGTTCACAAGACTAAGACTGATGAAAGGTCACAATGACCTTGACCTGTGACATGCCAACAACATAATGACCTTGAAAGAAGAGCTTAAACAGTTAGCCAATTCATTTTGTAGGTGATCAACAAATAAAATAATCTGCAACTATTTTGATAATTATGTAAGTTTTCGATAGGGCTGCAGCTAATGATTATTTTCATCACTGATTAATCTGATGATTATCTTCACTATTAACTGATTAATTGGTTAGTCTATAAAATGTCAGAGAAATTAAAAAAAAAAAATGCTCATCACAATTACCCACATCCCAACACTGCCACTTTTTTCCAACCACCAATCCAAAGCCTTAAGCTTATTAATTTGGTATCCTAAATGACAAAAACCAGCAGCAAACTCTCACATTTAAGAAGGTGGAACCAGCAAATGTTTGACATTTTTGCTTGAAAAATGACTTAAACTATTAATCAGATTTTAAATTAGTTTTTGATTAACTCTTTTGATTAACTAATCAATTGATTGACTAATCATTTCAGCTTTATTGTTGTACACTTTTCAATCAAAAATACAAAAAAAACAGTCTCTCAAATGTGCGCATTTGCTTTCTATGTTCTACATGACATTAAACTGAATAAATTCTGAATAGTCTTCAGGTTTTGACCTGTTGGTCCAACAAAAAGGCAATTTAAGTGTATTTATTTATACTAAACATTATCATTATTATTATTATTATTCTGCTTTGATATTTTCTGACTAATGACAAACAAATGATTTTTTTAAAAAAAAAAAAAATAGGCAGATTAATAATAATGAAAATAATTTTAGTTGCAGTATTAAATAAGTGCCATTGTTTTCCACAAAACATTAAATAACCGCTTCTATACCAAAAGTCTTGCAAAACTAGACATTAGTCTTATCTGTTAGGGTGGGGAAATGTGTAAAAAGCTTTAAAAAAAAAAACATACTGGTCCATTGCTAACAGCTGGTCACTAAAATTTTAAAGTGTGTCCACGCAAAATGAATCATTGTTTGGACAGCTACAGTGAAACAATCAGGTAACATGAGGGAAAGTGATCATCTTAAACCTTAAAACCTGAGCTGAGGGCCTCTGATGTGAATCAAACAGGTAATATTTCAATGTCTTTGAAAGTTAAACTCCGCAGGAAAACCTCCCCTCTCTGCCAGGGCCCCTAGGAGCCACTCTTTCTCAATAGGTCAGTTAGTGGTCATTTTGTTCAGATAAGCAGACACAATGTCGAGATTAAAATAATTATTTGCTGTTTCTATAGTCACAATATTAACTAAACAGAGGGATTGTATGCGATCAGACAGCAAGCTGCCCAGCAACTTCTCATCCATGAGGCCCGTCTGTGTCAAGTGGCTAAAACCTGTAGCTCTCAGTCAAAAGACGACTTTCTAGATTACAGCTGGATTTTGTTTAGAAACAGATAGACAGAGAACAAATCTACTTGAGCGTTTTTCTACGGTTTGTTTCACAGCATGGTTAAAATGAGCTAATTACATGATAAAGACGTAGCCTTACCCACTTTTGACGCAGGGGCGTAGGCTAGTTACCTGAAGCTCAGGCTTTCTAGGAACTCACACCGTTATACCATGTCGTTATCGGTTTATACAACCAAACGGAGCGACACGGAGACGTTGTCCTAAGTGAGGGGACAGACTCTCACCTTGTGAGCTGCCCACAACATCCGTAATTGTGTTTTTTAATCCCGTAGTAGCACGGCTATCTCTTGTTTTTGTCTGCCGCTTCCTCGTATAGTTCCGTATTGGGTTTGAGTGCCATGTGGCGGGCAAATGAGGTGGGGCGACGTCCAACTGACCGTCCAATCAAAGCAGAGAACGGGATGGGAGGCGGGACCTTACAGTAGACAGTAGGGTCTCTGTTTTTGGGTGGTGGTGACGCCGTTTTCTAGAATTGGGTAATTTGAGAGGGGCCATATTAGGACAAATTTACCTGCACTTAAACCTCTTTGTATGTATGACAGACTTAACTCATAATGAGTAAAGTAATATAAAAGTTGTGTAGATGTAAACTAGTAGTACTACTTAAATGAATACTACTTAATCACAAGAATAGACTTCAATAGATTTCCAATTTCTATAACAACACTAAAGTGTATAGATAGATAGATAGATAGATTAGACTAGATAGATTTAAAAATCTTTTAAATAAAGAGAGTTATTGGAAGTATCCACATTTAGTCAAGCACATTTAGTACACTTATGAGATACTACACAAAATAGCTGCAAAAGGGGCAAGACAAACACAGAGAGACACAAAACAACTAAAAAAAGACATAAAATTATCTCAAAGCGACAAAAACAGCTACAAGGAGACACAACATTATCGGACACAATATTACCACTGAGACACAAAACCACAAAAGATGCATGGTGACTACAAAGACATGCAAAACAACCAAAAAGGGGACAAAACCCACCAAAAGTCTGTGTGTCTTGCTTCTTTGTACCAGAGATGGTGGGGACTTAAGCATATAATAATGTGCCCAGGGGCCCATTGTCCCATAATCCACTGTTATCTAGTGGTCCAGATAAGTAATACGTATTATGTAGTAAGAATTAGTTCTATCGACCAACTATATTAAAAAAACAGTCAAAAATAATCTGATAATATAATGTGTAAGGAGTATTTTTATTTTTGTTACTTTATGTACATTTTGTTTATAATACTTTTGATCTTTTACCTGACTAAAAATTGAATGCAAACCTGAGTATTAGTATTTCTTTCAGTTTACACTGACTCGCCAATAGTCATTTCATGTGATGTCCAGAGTCTGGTCCGGGGGCTAATTGTGGCCCTCAGATCTATTTTAAATGGCCTTCTGCTTGTCTTTCAAAATAGCTTACATGATTAAAGGGATAATTTGCCAATTTACAACCAGCTTTGTATCAAAATAATATAGGTAGTATGTGTAGACAAATTGTGGTAAACTTTCCTCCATCTAACCAGGGCTTCAAAATCCCTCCTACCTCCTCCTTGTCATTTGGAGGTGTTTCACTGGTTCTTGGGGCTGGTGCTCAAACTACAGGCTGCACCTCCGCATTTTTCATACTGCCTGCCAACCCTGCTGCCGCCACCGAGCAAACCAAGGTTTACCAGACATAGCCTGTATGGTAACAGTTTTGGCCACTTCGATGGGGAGGGCCGCCGCCTTCAGGAGAGTTGGAAAGTTTTTTTGTTAAAAGATGAAACATTTGCATTTATGTCATTTGTATGTGATTTTTATAACCTGTATGACGCAAGAAGCAGATGGTCCCCTGGTATTTTTACATTATGTAATCTGGCCCCCTCTCAAAAAAGTTTCTACACCCCTGCCTAGACTGAAGTCCACAGTAAACACGCAGTAAACACCCCTTAATCTGGTCCAACATCTGCGCCCGGCTGTCCAATGAACGGCAGTTTCAAAAATCACCAGAACCAATCAAACGCGAGTATTTGGTTTTCAACACGTCGCCTTGACTGAAGGTTGAAATAAGACTGGAGCGGAGTTTTCCTCATCTTTTCCTCATATTTTAGTCATTTCAATTGCACTTAGAGTGTCAGCAAAACGTGTCCAGAAACAAACATGACGTTGCCGAAGTGGGAGCGAAAAGTGCGCATACTTCTGTGCGTTTTCGGTTTGTTTTTGTCTGTTTATGCGCTTCACGTCGAGCTGTCCCGAGAGAGCGACCCAGATTACAGGGCGATGTGTGACCTGGGGGAGTCTGTGAGCTGCTCCAAAGTCTTCACCTCCAGGTATGTTTTTAATTCTTTGTGTGACTGTCTCAGCTCCCCCCTGCCTTGTTGTACAGAAACATTAGACTTTTTCGACTTTTAGGCATTTTTTTAGTGACTACTGAGTCATTCGGGTTCTTGTATTTGCATGTAAAGTCTGAATATTTACTTGCAGGTCCATTCATTGCCACGTGTTAAAAGCCTCTGGAAGCAGAGGCGTACATTTCAGGGGGGCAAAGGGGGACACATTCCCCTCAATATTTAGCTAGAGCATGTGTGTTTGTCAAACCCAACAAAACCATAAAGTAGCTTTTGACTAAATTAAAGACATTAACGCCATAAACTGATGCAGAAAATGCACCCATTTGTGTTTAAAATGTCACCAGAAAGCAGGTTATAAAGTGCTGGGTGCTAGAAATTTTCTGGCCGAGTTCCCCAAAAACCCCTCATTTTAAACAGTAAGCAAATTCTCACATTTGTGTTAAAACAAAATTAAATTAAACTGAATAGCAGGTCCGACCCCTTAATTGCAACATGAAACATGAAACATAGCAGAAGACTTTTATTTTGACAAAATTCATGACATTTAAACTGATGCACTGATGCATAAATGGACACATTAAATGTCACCAGAAATGAGGAGATTAAGTGTTTCACGCCTCCCCCCGATCTATGCCCTTGTATAAAAGTGCTTAAAATCCACTTCTGTTTTACATTTTGTGATTGTAAATATTTGTCTTTTGACATGTCCTGCTCTCATCAGAAAATCTGCAGACCCATTTTTACATGAATTATATACCATTATGTAGGTTTTCTTTTCAATAATGTGTTCTGACTGTGTTTCTTTTCCTTTTTTTGGCAGATGGGGACGTGGTTTTGGTTTGGTCCAGTTCTTTGTTGCCAAAGATAGCCCTCTGAACCAGCCCAACAGTGTGCTTGGCATCATATTTTACACTCTGCAGATGGGCCTTGGTCAGTCTGCCATTGTCTTCAGCAAATTATAGTGCAGTGCTGAGTGTTTTGAGGCAGAAGAGTTTGCATTCCAGCATGTTAGCGAACCATGGCAGCGTACATTTCAGCTAAATTCACTACTGCACAGTCAAATTAACTGAAGTGAAGATTTATTTATTTATTGTACGGGCTGATCTCTTTATTTGTCTTTATTGCAGGACTGTCGCTCTCCAAAAAAGCAGCCATGTTTTTGGTCTTCTCCTCCTGGGTGTCTGTGGCCGGCTCAATCTATCTTGCATGCATTCTGGCCTTTGTTCTGGGGGATTTCTGCATGGTCTGCGTGTCAACATATATCGTTAACTTTGCGTTGCTCTACACCAACCTAAAAAGAAGGAGAGCAATTGAAGGAATGAAGGAAAAGGCAAGATAGAAAGTTCCACATGCGAAATTCAACACCTTTTTTTGTGCTGAGCTGAAGCCACACTGGATCTGAAAAGCAAATTCTCTCCCACAGTATTTTGGCGATGTTTAAGCCTGTTAAGACTTTTCAGAGAAACAGGACTGGAGATGAATCTCAGAGGATATATAAGATGATTTTTAGTACAGAAACCTCCTGAAGCAGCAGTCATATTTTGTATATCAATGTGTATTTGTGATACTGATTACACACTTTTGAATACTACCTCTTGTCTCGTGTGATTTAAGCCTGACTTGTGAATACAACAAAAGTCCCAAAAGTTGATTTGCATTAGTCCACTGTAAATTACTAGTCGGGAAAAGAAATGCATAGACCTGCAATTACTCAGTCTAACCAAAAGATGGAGCCACATGCAGGATTATCATGGCCAGTGTGGCTGCAAGTGAAGCTTTGTGTGATATTTCAAGAACACACAGAAACTACATTATTTGCCTTGCATGTGAGACTGAAAGTATCATGGGTAACACAAAAAGTCTTGTGAAATTCAAATTTATTGTCAAATCTTTAGACAATTGCACAACCTGTGCCACCCACCAACTGCCACAGGTGGGTAGACAAGTAGACCAAAGCCACACCTGCTCACTCCAGAAAACGTGTGGTTTTAGTGGTATTGAGAAATAAAGAAATTAATGTAATTCTGGATTAATACCTTTAACTAAAAACTACATTCATTAAAAAAAATTAAAGACAATATTTAAAACCAATAATTCATTAATGCATGCGCTTATGATTCCTTGTCATTTTCATCAGTTATTGTCATAATTAAAATATATGACTTTGTAAAAACAGTATCCTAGTCCCAGTCTAATGAACAATTGCCTTGTGGGAAAATGGTTGGCAACAGAACAAAACAAAAAAGTAATAGATAGACTTTTTAAATTATATCGTTTATAATAATAATAATAGTTGAAAGAAATATTTCAGTGCTGGAAAGATGGTATTTTCATAACACTAGGTTATGTGCAGAAGAAGGACACAAATACTTTTGAAGCTGGTACTATATCACCAGAGAAAACAGAGAAAAGGGGCTGCAGCCTTTGATTAAGCTCAAGTAGTAGAAAACATTAAACAACCAGAATACACTGTGCCACACTAAAACAAGAAACAAAAATGAAGAAAAAAAGTTGAATAGAAAATCATTACAAAAATGCATTCACATACATAGACAGAGGGAAAAAATTGAATAAAATGAAAAGACAAAAACTGAGCAAACAGAAAAATAATTACATTAACATCTCATAATGCCAGGTTATATCATATTATAATCATACAATAAACCAAATGTATTCATAGCTTTTTTTGTTCTTAACTTTAGCTAACAAGGTGCTATACTGTTGAAATTATTAAAACAATGCAGGAAAGTTGGTTTAATATCAGTATTAATAATAGTATAGTTTTTAATAATAGTTTTTTTCCGTCTCTGTTATTCAAAACAAAGGAAAAAGTCGACCTGTGGTGCAGGTTCTCAAACTCCTGTTACAGCCAAAGGTGCATTAAGATATGTAAATACAAAACAGACAATACAGAAACAGAATCTTGGTTTATATTTGACCAGTGCTGCCTGGTTGTATCATGAGTAGGGAAATCTGGGCGCTGGTCAAATGAGGTTGAAGTTTACCACAGTTGAGTATGAGAGATCAAAATCCAACTCAAACACTGTGAATGTGGGGCCTGCCACTATGCAACAGTTGCTGTATGTTTTAAAACTGTGTATTAACTGTAAAATAAGACAACTCAGAAAACTAAAGTAGTATGCAATTATTTGGCATAGTTTTCACATACTACTAAAACGGCATAATGGATGTCTGAAATTAGGGGGGGGGGGGGGGGGGCATGACTTTATATTATATTTATGTTATATTTTCCCTTGAGCCTCCCTGAGTGACTGGAGGAAAGTGCATGACACTCCTTGCACCATTTATAACCATATTTGTCAATAACCATATATGTCATGTATGCAGGAGCACATAATTTATTGTTTTTACATGACTGGTTTAGTGCAAATTGTTACATGTTACATTTCCTTACTGAGGTGTTTGCAGCACATGCTTTATTCGTGGAAAAATAATAATTTCTGTTATAACAGTTTTTGGCTATGATAAATGCTGATATTGTGACAATTTTCAGAAAAAAACATGTCTTTAAAACCCACCACCTCTGAACCACAGGGTTTTGGAGTTCAGAGGGTACTTTAAAATAAAAATTTAAAAAAGCCTTTAAAATTGTATGTCGCTCCCTTCAGACAAATTAAAAAACAACGTCCACCTAGTTCTTTAAACATAATTTGACACTTCTATCCCGTGTTGAAGTTTTTTAGTGACTCACCCCTCTTATCATTACTTTGGAAATCTACTGGGGAGGCCACTGAAATTAGCAACTGTTAATTCAACACTTTTCTGTAAATCGTCATTGTGGTTAAATCTCAGTCATTGTTATTATTAAAGGTCAAAAGAATGATCAATGATTCATCCATTGCGCTTTTGTTGAAGATGACTCTACAAAGTGCTTCACAATTCAGGATTAAACAGTAGCTGACAGGGGGATAATTTCTTAAATGTAAATAAAACAATTTTGAAAGTCAACACCTATAAATAAATTGAAAATGATTTTATATCAGGAGATTTTTTTAATGAAAAAAAAAAACACTGCAGATATGTAAAGGAGCTTTAATTAACTAAAATTTTATCCATCAATTAGCTTTATCACAGACTCGTGGTCCAAATAAAAGACAAGACATTACATCAAATAAGTTCCACACAAAAGCACATTAAAAACCTGATAAAAAAAAAAAGAATAAAAGTCTGTATCCTACAAACATGCAACTATAACAGTGTTTGTTCACACACCTGGAACTGTCAGCTTGGAGTGCTAAAACATATGTTTGAGAGGCCCAAGCTGATGTAAGTTCTATAGACATTAAGCAAGCAAATACACATATACATGAGAATTCACAGAACAGCTTATGTTTTAATAACTACTATAATACTATGTAATTACATTTGACTAATGATATGGATAATATAAATAAAAAGTACTTTGTGTAAGAAAGTATTTTATAAAAGTTCAAATAAAGTGCTCATGTCTAGTGTTTTTCTGATATTTGCAATGAATTAATGGCTGAATACGCTGTCACAATACGCCCTTTAAGACTTTAGTGGAGGTGAAGAGAGAAATGTGTCAGCAGCTTTTGTCAGTGTTCCTCATACCAGTTGACTTTCAGTGTGAACAGACTGCGTCACAGCAAAGCCAAAGTGACATTCTTGTCAATTTTTAGCTTCTTTTCTTATCGTCACTCATAATCCCAACCCCTCACCTAATTATTTACTCTTTCTTGTAAACTTTACAGTTTCCTTTCCAGTAAGGGAGACAATATCCCGATTAAGAACTGGTGACTCAGTTGTTTATACCATCACATCACTTTGATAAATAAAAATGATGACCAAAGACAGTGTATTAAAGGTTGAAAATGCACACATCTATAAGACATTGAAGAGGGTGCTGGAAACATAATAATGCAGGCAAATAACAGAGGAAGGTCCCCACACTTCAGCTTCCCTTGCAGCTTTTTATTGAGCTACTCACACAAGTGTTGTTTCAAGCTACTACATGCTCCTCTTCAGACTTAAAGTCTGAACATCTAAAAAAATAATTATACAGTTTATTAGTTGCTTTGGGCTGTTATTGTTACGTGTTGAATGAAATATAAAATATCCATAAAATATGTCAAATAGTCTGGGGTTGACAGTTTATTCCATGATAGAAAAGGGGTGGGAACAACTTATGAACATCTTTCCCAATTTATTGTCTATGGAGCAATTCCAGACATTATACAGTTTTGACACTCTAGTTTTGGGATATGGGGAGATTGCTCATATCAACTAATGAGCAACTTTTTGGACTGTCTTAGACCTCAGGAGTAATAAGTATAAATTGTGAAAAAAGGTGTAGTTCTCCTTTAAAGCTGGTTTTCCAGCACGGGATATGAAACAGCAGGATACATCCTGGACGTCCTTCAGTTGATGTTTTTTATGTTATTTTAATTTAAGTATCAGTTGTAAGAGATTCAAGATTTTTGCGACATTAAAATTCTTAAGTTACTGCTAAACTCACAATCTTTTCTCACTTTCTCTGTCTCTGTTATCACTTTCTCAGGTGAATCAAGATCAACAGTAGTGTAAACGTGAATCACCACAGTTCCGTAAATTATCGACTTGACCAGCACCCAGACAGGTTTCTAAGGTACGTGTGTCAATACTCTATTTAAGACAACAAAAATGTGAAATCAAATTATGCTTTAAGTATCAACAATAACCCTACACTAATTAAAACAGTGACTAACTAACTGTAGTTACAGCTCTTTGGATCCTCTCTGCTATGATTGACCACAGTTCAGGAAGTGGGAAAGTATTAAAAATTGGACGGGTGGCTTTTTTTTCTTAATGTCTAACTCTGGCCTGCTGCCCATTTAATGCACTGGAGAGCATCTGTGACAACAAAGTGCTTAAGTTGTCATTATTTAGTAACTATGAAGTATAATTCACCTTGTGCCAATATTTAACATCTTTTGATTCTGTGATTTCTTTAATTTGTCCATCTTTTGAATTTAGTATCAATTAGAAAATATGCATATTGTGCCAATTCAGCAGACAGAACACAACCTCTTCTTATTGTATTTTGCATTTTTCTTCTGTTATTGGAGACTCAATCTGGAGACCTTTAATCTTTTTTTTGTACCAAATGATAAAGAAAGTTAATCTTACATCCTGACATGACCAGTTAGTAAGCTGACACTTAATCAAAATTTTACTGAGAGCAAGGGTAGAAAACATTAACCAAGCAAACCCATGCTCTGTTGTTTTGAAACCTTATATAACCGCATTTCAAAAGGCCTTTCTCCTTACTGTCACAATGCCTATTCCATTATAAGAATAGACGTAAAAATGATGGATGTTGTGTAAAGATTGCAGCCATAATGTGAACATATGTGTACCTGTGTTGTATTGTTTCTTGTTATGTAAGCATTTCATCAGCATGTCAACAATAGCTATTCATCACTCTCTGGTTGAGTTCTTTACCTTTAAAGTTTTTTTTGGAATTGCACTGAAAGACAAGAACAGTTGTTATCAGTGATGGGTTTCAGTGTCAAGGTGCTTGTGTTAAGTGATTTTGTTTATTTGGGAATGACGTCCCTCTTTGACATGTTTGTTTCCGAGATGACAACAGAACTCATCCACCCTGCTTGCCCAGCAAACGCCCATAAGGACTGTTATTTTTATGTTACGTTTTTTGAATGATGCCTGTGGTTTATGTTATAAGTTTGCAATAGATGTCTTTGAATTACTCAGAAACTAAGATGAAAGCGGCAAAAACCAGTTTAATCAGCTGACACCGTACTGTAGATAAATTCTCTTAAATCTGAGTCAGATGTGGGACCAAGTCATTGACAGGTTACTGCTCTTTGTGCAACTTCAAACGTCAAAGTTGTTGCATCTCTATCTGTAACCAGCTCATTTTGCATACCGCAAATCCTGTGTGTGTGTATGTGTGTGTTTGTGTGTGTGTGTGTGTGTGTGTGTGTGTGTGTGTTCTTTTTTGTCATTCTGTGTCACTCTCTAAATTTGAACATTTGCGGCATCATGAAGGAAGTGCAGCAGTTAGAGGAGATTGAGTTGAGTGAATAATTGATCTGCAGATCCGGTCAGAGCTGATCAGATCAGTGGATGAGAGGAGCAGCTGCTGCACAGGAAAGTGAAAACAAACTTTAAGACCCAGCACAGTGAATGGTTAAGTGTTACTTTCACTGCACCTGATGTTCTGCTACTCCGTCTGTGCCCAGAGTGCACTCTGCACCCCATGCTCCGACAGTGTGGCGCAATCCATAACCGAACAGTAAATATATTTATGTAACGCTCCTTATGAACGGTCCGGCTCCGAAAATAGAAAATCAATTTGTAGTGGCAGATGTTTTGATCGTGTTTGGCTGTGAGGGAAACCCTGTTCATGTTAAAGTCCTTGTTGAGTCAAGTCTAAATTCATTAAATTTGTGACTTGAGGGTAAGTCATGTGACTGGAGTCATAAATACCTGTCATGAGTAGTGTCAAGATTATGTCCCGTCACATCGGCATGATAATAGCTAGCCTGTAAGACGGCAGTGACATAACCAGACGGTGTTTTGTCTCTGAAATGCTATTTTTATCTCTACAGAGACAGCCAAGGTGCTGACATACACGATTCTTCCACAAACAATGACCACTACAACTTTTGTCACATCTTCAGAAATGTTCCACTGCTGGCTGTTTCTCAACTGCTGGACATGTCAGGTATGTGCACTGGGTTTGCAAAAGTCCCAAATGTGACTGGTTTGTCCACTCCTTCAGTGTGGCCATGGAAGAAATTAAGTTCAGCCATAAAAGTTATGCATTAATGGAGTCCTATTAAGCTCTATTTAGACTGTGAAACAGGCAATTCTCTGTCATTAAACCAGCTATAATAATCAAATTTTTCATCCAGATATCACATTGAAAAAAATGAAAATCAAAAGTATTTTCTATCTAGATTTTTAAAAAGTCCAGCTGTCCATGTGATTAGCCAGCTATCCTCATTACATCTTTAATTCTTACAATGAAAGGGCTTCCACCTTAAACAGTGGTTTCTAATATGAGTACTATGACATGACATCACTGGATAACTGGAGGCTTTTTTCCAGAAATTAAGCAAAAGTAACAAGGAAACTGCTCAGATTTTAGGTGGGGTGCCTCGTGGGAGGAGCACTCCTAGTGGCAGGTGACAGGTCAAACCAGGCATATAAAGAGTGACAAACGTGAACCGTGTAGTCACACAATGGCTGTGCACAAGTGGATCTGCGTGTTGACTTTAGCAAGCCTTTTATCTGCAGGTAAGTCACACTTAGATTTGACTAACAAAATAGTTAGCAACTAGCAAAATAGTTTAATATACAGGTGTAGGCTGAGTTTAAGATGAACTTTTTGTTTTATTTTAAATAATCTTCCTGCCCATTAATGTTACTTTTAAGGCTGTTTGATCTTGACCTTGGCTTGCTGGCATTGTCTTGTGATCATGGAACATGAAAGTGGTTGAATGTTGTTTGTGAGGCATGATTTCAATGGGAAACCTGTACATTTTAATCTAATAAAGTCTAATATATATTTGAGCTCAGTGGTAGGCAACCTGCAGCTCTGGAGCCACATGCGGCTCTTAAGCTCCTCTCCAGTGGCCTCATGTGGCTTTGACAGAAAATGAAATAAAGGTTATTTTTATAAGATCATAATTTTGACACATCACTGTTGTAAGATCTAAAGTGATTTCACATTCTGTCATTGCAAAAATGATCAGCCTACACACAGAATAAAAACTGTTATTAATGTTTCATTAACCAAAGAATGCATCATACATATGAAGCTTGGCACTTATTACTTTAAATTTGTTGCCGTTTCCTCTAAATTTTGTTGGACATCAATAGTGTTGGTTAGTCTCCCAAGGCTAACTATGGAATCCAAATCCAAAAATGGACAAGGCTTGGAGGAAAACAAAGAATTTAATAGTGTGTGGACAGATTTGTTTGCTTTCACCACCAACGCTGCAAAGTTTCAGTATCAAATAATCATAAATAGCCCACTGCAGAGCAGACACTTTTTGGTAAAACAATAATGAATGCCCATTATCAGCTCAGATATGCTTTGTGGCTCCATACAGATTTAATTTTTTAAAATTTTTTCATTAATTTATTTAGCCAAAATAGGTCTTTAGATATCAAAGATTGCCGATCCTTAGCAAGCCGAATGCTATGATGAAATAACATAGATTTTGTTTCAAGTTTAATTGTTCAAATAGGGTATGTTTTTGAAAAACAGGTATGTAATATGTTTCTTTTCTATTGGGGTGTTGCCCTTAAAAAATACCTCAGACTACTCAGATTGATTTTCTAACCCATTTGTTTGTCTTTTTCCTAGAGTCACATGCTCAACTTGATGGTGAGTTGAAAACATTGAATATCAATTTAAATGTCTAGGTTCCATATTGCTTTTACATTTCACTGTTTTCCAAGTGAAGAAAAATGTGTTTTTTTTTATGCCAGTAACAACCAGGGCCAAACTGATCAAAAAAATAATCTGGATGAGAAGAGAGATTAGGATTTGGAAAGATCATGGTTTGCTATCCAGGATCAGATGATCCATTTTACTTTTGAGCTGCGTTTTTAAAGCAACATTGAACTGGATGAACCTGATCCAGACACAAACTTTTCAAGACCAAATTCCAATAACCAGTTCTGTAAATGGGACTAAATATTACAATGTAGGCTACTGACCATGGAAAGAACAACAGGTAGAATAGCCAGCACGGGGATACTTTTTGTGTTTGTAATTGACGAGGGAAAACAGCACAGGTGTGCAGTTGTTCAAACTACTTTTGACTGTGTTATTGTAATTATTATAAAATGTTTAACTTATTTTTATATCTGTATTTCTTTTATGATTTTGCCTGCTATTTGGGGATTGTTTTATGGGGACTAAATCCCTTTTTTGTTTAAACATAACTCTACTGAAAGGCATTATAGGTAGCCCAAGGTCTATATTCTTTATCACTGTAATGGTTCATCAAATCAGGTGCATAACATAAATAAGTATACATTTACTAACCAATTGAAAATCTTTTTTTCATTTTAAAGTTGTATTATTTTTTTCCTAATTCTGAATCCATGCTTTTGCTGGGATCAGGATCAGGAGTTTTTGTTTGTTTTTAATCCCAATCTTACTAAAAGTTTTGAACAATACATACTGAAGGTTTTATCCATATCAAAATTAACACCAGATTACTTTATCTAATCCAGTTTTAGAATCTTGTTTTTTCTTTTAAACAACCAATTTTAAATTGTTGATAAACTCTGATGAAAAACCTGAACAACTGGGTCCTGCGGAGGCCTGACATGTCAGCATACTTAATTAATTTAAAATGTTTTCACTGATTTAGCTTCTAAAATTTGTTCTGTAATCTATCTAATCTAATCTATTCTGATGTTTTTTTCAGTATGTGGCACTGCTCCCTTGAACAACAGGATAGTCGGAGGTCAAGATGCACAACCTGGAAGTTGGCCATGGCAAGCGAGTGTGCAGATATTTGGTGGCCATTTTTGTGGTGGTTCCCTTATAAACAAAGAGTGGGTGATGTCTGCTGCTCACTGCTTCTCCAGGTGAGTGATACAAGCCTCAACATGGTCTTTATCATTAAAATGATTCAGTCAGGACTGGCATTTGACCAATATTTGTCTAAGAAGGAGTATCAGGGGGGAAATTTCTAAATACTGAAATACTTGACATTCCTGGAAGCAGGGTGAACCAGTACATATACACACATTTCTATGCCAGCTTGTGCCCTAATTCCACTATTAATATTTCTTATTATATTTTACCTTCAGCTCAGAGCCAGGAGGATGGAGCATATCGTTAGGTCGTCAGAACCTGCAGGGCAACAACCCAAACGAAGTGTCCATAACTGTTGCTGAGATCGTGCTACACCCAGGTTATGACAGTTCCACCAGCGACAACGACATTGCTCTGCTCAGACTCTCCTCAGCAGTCACATTCACAGACTACATCAGACCTGTGTGTCTGGCAGCCAGTGACAGTGTGTTCAACAACGGGACTGATAGCTGGGTCACTGGCTGGGGCGCGGTCCAGGAGGGAGGTGAGGATGTAAACATGTATAGGTGATTTAGACTTGTAGCAGCTGCACAGTTACGCACATGCTTAAATATCCAATATTTACACAGTCGATTCAGCCATGTTGTTTTTACAGTCTTTTTTTTTTCTTTTTTTTTGTTTTCAGGAGAGAGTTGTATAAGTCAAGGTTTAAGAGATTTTTCCTGCCTTTTTGCTACATGACACAGTCCAATAAGATCCTGTATATACATACATATTTTTCTTATGTTTCAGTACCCCTTCCCTTCCCTGGAACTCTGCAAGAAGTGGAGGTGCCAGTTCTGGGGAACAGACAGTGTAACTGTCTCAATGGAGTCGGCACAGTCACAGACAACATGATCTGTGCTGGTGTTCTGGCAGGAGGCAAAGACTCATGTCAGGTAGGCTGCTTCATTCAATCCGTCACTTGTTGGTAAATGTGTTTAGGACTTAGTGAAATCCTCAGACGTGTCCTCCCCATCTCCTCAGGGTGACTCAGGAGGTCCGATGGTGAACAAGCAGGGCCCCGTCTGGATCCAGTCTGGAATAGTTAGTTTTGGGTTTGGCTGTGCTCGGCCCAATCTGCCGGGAGTGTACGCCAGAGTGTCCAGATACCAGTCCTGGATCGACTCCCACATCAGCTCTGACAAGCCAGGCTTTGTCCGCTTCACCTCCAGTGGGCTGGATGCTGACAGCAGCTACACCTGTCCTGGTCTGCCAGCTCCTGCTGTTACTCTTCCTGCTACTGCAGGACCAGATGTTACAGCCACAGAGCCAGTATCCGAAACCACAGTTCATGCATATACCACACCCAGTGCTGAATGTAAGTAAGCAGAACACCACAGTATGTTGAATATGCATGATTATTTGTGTGTTATTCTTTCAGTATTAGAAGCAGTGTAATATTTCTAAAATCTGTAAATTTATTCTCTCTTAGCCCCCCAGCGGTAAAATAAAGAATGATGCTGACACACAACTGTGGAAAATAGTGGTTTTGAATTGAAGTTACTTCATGCTTTAGCTGTTTTTTATTAATGATATATATATATTTGTAATAATCTTCTCTTAATAGCTTTTTGTAAGAAAAAGATGACAATCCTGTTAAAAATAGTCACGCTCTTTATGTAGTGAAAGAATGAATGGTCAAGGTTAACACTTCTGTTTGGCAATCTGTCTTGTTTGATGCTGCCAGTAGGAGTCACCAAAGACAGAAAAATGCAAATCTCTCATACACGCTTGAACTACTGATCAGCGTGCTTAGTTTGAATTCTAGACTTCAAGTGTACTTAGAAATCCATGTTTATTAGTGCTGTACCGTTTTTTATGTTGCATTTATCACTTAATTTACTTTCTATGTTTGGGTTAGCACACTTAATTTAAGATCAACACTTATTAGAGGACCTTTGTTTGCAGTGTGTGGCATCACTCCCTGAACAACAGGATAGTTGGAGGTGAAGACGCTCCAGCTGGAAGTTGGCCCTGGCAGGTTAGTCTGCAGAGATTTGGCAGCCATGTTTGTGGTGGTTCCCTCATCAACAGAGAGTGGGTGATGTCTGCTGCTCACTGCTTCTCCAGGTGAGAAACTGAAATATAAAAAAAAAAAAAAAAAAAAAAACTGTTAAGTGTCTCATTCCTTAGTTTTACTTTTGGTTCATGTTAACACTAAAACTAAAAACATTTTTGTCATTTCTGCCTCAGCACAAGTACTTCTAGATGGCAGGTTTCTCTGGGTCGTCAGAACCTGCAGGGCAACAACCCAAACGAAGTGTCCAGAAGTGTTGCTGAGATCGTGCTACACCCAGGTTATGACAGTTCCACCAGCGACAACGACATTGCTCTGCTCAGACTCTCCTCAGCAGTCACATTCACAGACTACATCAGACCTGTGTGTCTGGCAGCCAGTGACAGTGTGTTCAACAACGGGACTGATAGCTGGGTCACTGGCTTTGGTGCAGTCCAGGAGGGAGGTGAGTCTGCTTGTTGCTGACAAACAGTTCAGTTTCAGTGTCCTATAAACAGCTGATGGATGTGTGAATTGTCTCTCTTCTCGTTGCTCCCTCAGTGTCATTACCGTTCCCTGAAACTCTGCAAGAAGTGGAGGTGCCAGTTCTGGGGAACAGACAGTGTAACTGTCTCAATGGAGTCGGTACAGTCACAGACAACATGATCTGTGCTGGTGTTCTGGCAGGAGGCAAAGACTCATGTCAGGTAGGCTGCTTCATTCAATCTCTCACTTGTTGGTAAATGTGTTTAGGACTTAGTGAAATCCTCAGACGTGTCCTCCCCGTCTCCTCAGGGTGACTCAGGAGGTCCGATGGTGAACCAGCAGGGCCCCGTCTGGATCCAGTCTGGAATAGTTAGTTTTGGGTTTGGCTGTGCTCGGCCCAATCTGCCGGGAGTGTACGCCAGAGTGTCCAGATACCAGTCCTGGATCGACTCCCACATCAGCTCTGATAAGCCAGGCTTTGTCCGCTTCACCTCCAGTGGGCTGGATGCTGACAGCAGCTACACCTGTCCTGGTCTGCCAGCTCCTGCTGTTACTCTTCCTGCTACTGCAGGACCAGACACGACTATAGATTCAGGATCCACAGCATCAAGTGCTGAATGTAAGTATCCTGATTACAGCAGTCCTCTGAATATGCATTTATAGTTGTCTCTTGTTTGTAGAGTGATAGTTCAGGGAACAATTGTCAGTATATATATGTTGATGTCAGTCCTCTCATATTAGCATGTGTGTCATGCTGTGCACCCCAGTGTCTGCTCTGATGCTCCCATTGAGTGTCTCCATTATCAGAAATGTACAAACCATACTGATATGAAGCTAATAATCATCATAGTGTCTGTGTCTGATTGGTTCTGCATGTCCATGATGCTTTGAAATGCATTCAGCTTTCAGCCTTCATGTTGCATTTTCTGCAGGAAATACATTCTTGTTGTCACCGCTGCTCCCAGTTGCATTTAGTTTCATAAGTTCTTAAATTATTGTGAGTGTTTTTGTGCTAGTTTACAGTTGTATTTCTGTGCCTTGTTGTTTGCAGTGTGTGGCATCACTCCCTGAACAACAAGATAGTTGGAGGTGAAGACGCTCCAGCTGGAAGTTGGCCCTGGCAGGTTAGTCTGCAGAGATTTGGCAGCCATGTTTGTGGTGGTTCCCTCATCAACACAGAGAGTGGGTGATGTCTGCTGCTCACTGCTTCTCCAGGTGAGAAACTGAAATATGAAAAAAAAAAAAAAAAAAAACCTGTTAAGTGTTTCAGTCCTTAGTTTTGCTTTTGGGTCATGTTTACCCTAAAACTAAAACTTTTTTTGTCATTTCTACCTCAGCACAAGTACTTCTAGATGGCAGGTTTCTCTGGGTCGTCAGAACCTGCAGGGCAACAACCCAAACGAAGTGTCCATAAGTGTTGCTGAGATCGTGCTACACCCAGGTTATGACAGTTCCACCAGCGACAACGACATTGCTCTGCTCAGACTCTCCTCAGCAGTCACATTCACAGACTACATCAGACCTGTGTGTCTGGCAGCCAGTGACAGTGTGTTCAACAACGGGACTGATAGCTGGGTCACTGGCTTTGGTGCAGTCCAGGAGGGAGGTGAGTCTGCTTGTTGCTGACAAACAGTTCAGTTTCAGTGTCCTATAAACAGCTGATGGATGTGTGAATTGTCTCTCTTCTCGTTGCTCCCTCAGTGTCATTACCGTTCCCTGAAACTCTGCAAGAAGTGGAGGTGCCAGTTCTGGGGAACAGACAGTGTAACTGTCTCAATGGAGTCGGTACAGTCACAGACAACATGATCTGTGCTGGTGTTCTGGCAGGAGGCAAAGACTCATGTCAGGTAGGCTGCTTCATTCAATCTCTCACTTGTTGGTAAATGTGTTTAGGACTTAGTGAAATCCTCAGACGTGTCCTCCCCGTCTCCTCAGGGTGACTCAGGAGGTCCGATGGTGAACAAGCAGGGCCCCGTCTGGATCCAGTCTGGAATAGTTAGTTTTGGTTTTGGCTGCGCTCGGCCCAATCTGCCGGGAGTGTACGCCAGAGTGTCCAGATACCAGTCCTGGATCAACTCCCACATCAGCTCTGATAAGCCAGGCTTTGTCCGCTTCACCTCCAGTGGGCTGGATGCTGACAGCAGCTACACCTGTCCTGGTCTGCCAGCTCCTGCTGTTACTCTCCTGCTACTGCAGGACCAGACACAACTATAGATTCAGGATCCACAGCATCAAGTGCTGAATGTAAGTATCCTGATTACAGCAGTCCTCTCAATATGCATTTATAGTTGACTCTTGTTTGTAGAGTGACAGTTCAGGGAACAATTTGTTCAGTATACTGTATATGTTGATTTCAGTCCTCTCATATTAGCATGTGGTGTCATGCTGTGCACCCCAGTGTCTGCTCTGATGCTCCCATTGAGTGTCTCCATGATCAGAAATGTACAAACCATACTGATATGAAGCTAATAATCATCATAGTGTCTGTGTCTGATTGGTTCTGCATGTCCATGATGCTTTGAAATGCATTCAGCTTTCAGCATTCACGTTGCATTTTCTGCAGGAAATACATTCTTGTTATCACCGCTGCTCCCAGTTGCATTTAGTTTCATAAGTTCTTAAATTATTGTGAGTGTTTTTGTGCTAATTCACAGTTGTATTTCTGTGCCTTGTTGTTTGCAGTGTGTGGCATCACTCCCCTGAACAACAGGATAGTTGGAGGTGAAGACGCTCCAGCTGGAAGTTGGCCCTGGCAGGTTAGTCTGCAGAGATTTGGCAGCCATGTTTGTGGTGGTTCCCTCATCAACAGAGAGTGGGTGATGTCTGCTGCTCACTGCTTCTCCAGGTGAGAAACTGAAATATGAAAAAAAAAATAATAATAAAACGTGTTAAGTGTCTCATTCCTTAGTTTTACTTTTGGTCCATGTTAACCCTAAAACTAAAACTTTTTTTGCCATTTCTACCTCAGCACAAGTACTTCTAGATGGCAGGTTTCTCTGGGTCGTCAGAACCTGCAGGGCAACAACCCAAACGAAGTGTCCAGAAGTGTTGCTGAGATCGTGCTACACCCAGGTTATGACAGTTCCACCAGCGACAACGACATTGCTCTGCTCAGACTCTCCTCAGCAGTCACATTCACAGACTACATCAGACCTGTGTGTCTGGCAGCCAGTGACAGTGTGTTCAACAACGGGACTGATAGCTGGGTCACTGGCTTTGGCGCTGTCCAGGAGGGAGGTGAGTCTGCTTGTTGCTGACAAACAGTTCAGTTTCAGTGTCCTATAAACAGTCGATGGATGTGTGAACTGTCTCTCTTCTCATTTCTCCCTCAGTGTCATTACCGTTCCCTGAAACTCTGCAAGAAGTGGAGGTGCCAGTTCTGGGGAACAGACAGTGTAACTGTCTCAATGGAGTCGGTACAGTCACAGACAACATGATCTGTGCTGGTGTTCTGGCAGGAGGCAAAGACTCATGTCAGGTAGGCTGCTTCATTCAGTCTGTCACTTGTTGGTAAATGTGTTTAGGACTTAGTGAAATCCTCAGACGTGTCCTCTCTGTCTCCTCAGGGTGACTCAGGAGGTCCGATGGTGAACCAGCAGGGCCCCGTCTGGATCCAGTCTGGAATAGTTAGTTTTGGTTTTGGCTGTGCTCGGCCCAATCTGCCGGGAGTGTACGCCAGAGTGTCCAGATACCAGTCCTGGATCGACTCCCACATCAGTTCTGATAAGCCAGGCTTTGTCCGCTTCACCTCCAGTGGGCTGGATGCTGACAGCAGCTACACCTGTCCTGGTCTGCCAGCTCCTGCTGTTACTCTTCCTGCTACTGCAGGACCAGACACAACTATAGATTCAGGATCCACAGCATCAAGTGCTGAATGTAAGTATCCTGATTACAGCAGTCCTCTGAATATGCATTTATAGTTGTCTCTTGTTTGTAGAGTGACAGTTCAGGGAACAATTTGTTCAGTATATATGTTGATTTCAGCCCTCTCATATTAGCATGTGGTGTCATGCTGTGCACCCCAGTGTCTGCTCTGATGCTCCCATTGAGTGTCTCCATGATCAGAAATGTACAAACCATACTGATATGAAGCTAATAATCATCATAGTGTCTGTGTCTGATTGGTTCTGCATGTCCATGATGCTTTGAAATGCGTTCAGCTTTCAGCATTCACGTTGCATTTTCTGGGGAAATACATTCTTGTTATCACCACTGCTCCCAGTTGCATTTGGTTTCATAAGTTCTTAAATTATTGTGAGTGTTTTTGTGCTAGTTTCACAGTTGTATTTCTGTGCCTTGTTGTTTGCAGTGTGTGGCATCACTCCTCTGAACAACAGGATAGTTGGAGGTGAAGACGCTCCAGCTGGAAGTTGGCCCTGGCAGGTTAGTCTGCAGAGATTTGGCAGCCATGTTTGTGGTGGTTCCCTCATCAACAGAGAGTGGGTGATGTCTGCTGCTCACTGCTTCTCCAGGTGAGAAACTGAAATATGAAAAAAAATAATAAAATAAAACGTGTTAAGTGTCTCATTCTTTAGTTTTACTTTTGGTCCATGATTTCCCCTAAAACTAAAACTTTTTTTGCCATTTCTACCTCAGCACAAGTACTTCTAGATGGCAGGTTTCTCTGGGTCGTCAGAACCTGCAGGGCAACAACCCAAACGAAGTGTCCAGAAGTGTTTGCTGAGATCGTGCTACACCCAGGTTATGACAGTTCCACCAGCGACAACGACATTGCTCTGCTCAGACTCTCCTCAGCAGTCACATTCACAGACTACATCAGACCTGTGTGTCTGGCAGCCAGTGACAGTGTGTTCAACAACGGGACTGATAGCTGGGTCACTGGCTTTGGTGCAGTCCAGGAGGGAGGTGAGTCTGCTTGTTGCTGACAAACAGTTTAGTTTCAGTGTCCTATAAACAGCTGATGGATGTGTGAATTGTCTCTCTTCTCGTTGCTCCCTCAGTGTCATTACCGTTCCCTGAAACTCTGCAAGAAGTGGAGGTGCCAGTTCTGGGGAACAGACAGTGTAACTGTCTCAATGGAGTCGGCACAGTCACAGACAACATGATCTGTGCTGGTGTTCTGGCAGGAGGCAAAGACTCATGTCAGGTAGGCTGCTTCATTCAATCTCTCACTTGTTGGTAAATGTGTTTAGGACTTAGTGAAATCCTCAGACGTGTCCTCCCATCTCCTCAGGGTGACTCAGGAGGTCCGATGGTGAACCAGCAGGGCCCCGTCTGGATCCAGTCTGGAATAGTTAGTTTTGGTTTTGGCTGTGCTCGGCCCAATCTGCCGGGAGTGTACGCCAGAGTGTCCAGATACCAGTCCTGGATCGACTCCCACATCAGCTCTGATAAGCCAGGCTTTGTCCGCTTCACCTCCAGTGGGCTGGATGCTGACAGCAGCTACACCTGTCCTGGTCTGCCAGCTCCTGCTGTTACTCTTCCTGCTACTGCAGGACCAGACACGACTATAGATTCAGGATCCACAGCATCAAGTGCTGAATGTAAGTATCCTGATTACAGCAGTCCTCTGAATATGCATTTATAGTTGTCTCTGGTTTGTAGAGTGACAGTTCAGGGAACAATTTCAGTATACTGTATATGTTGATGTCAGTCTTCTCATATTAGCATGTGGTGTCATGCTGTGCACCCCAGTGTCTGCTCTGATGCTCCCATTGAGTGTCTCCATTATCAGAAATGTACAAACCATACTGATATGAAGCTAATAATCATCATAGTGTCTGTGTCTGATTGGTTCTGCATGTCCATGATGCTTTGAAATGCATTCAGCTTTCAGCATTCACGTTGCATTTTCTGCAGGAAATACATTCTTGTTATCACCGCTGCTCCCAGTTGCATTTGGTTTCATAAGTTCTTAAATTATTGTGAGTGTTTTTGTGCTAGTTTACAGTTGTATTTCTGTGCCTTGTTGTTTGCAGTGTGTGGCATCACTCCTCTGAACAACAGGATAGTTGGAGGTGAAGACGCTCCAGCTGGAAGTTGGCCCTGGCAGGTTAGTCTGCAGAGATTTGGCAGCCATGTTTGTGGTGGTTCCCTCATCAACAGAGAGTGGGTGATGTCTGCTGCTCACTGCTTCTCCAGGTGAGAAACTGAAATATGAAAAAAAAAAAAAATATAATAAAACGTGTTAAGTGTCTCATTCCTTAGTTTTACTTTTGGTCCATGTTAACCCTAAAACTAAAACGTTTTGTCATTTCTACCTCAGCACAAGTACTTCTAGATGGCAGGTTTCTCTGGGTCGTCAGAACCTGCAGGGCAACAACCCAAACGAAGTGTCCAGAAGTGTTGCTGAGATCGTGCTACACCCAGGTTATGACAGTTCCACCAGCGACAACGACATTGCTCTGCTCAGACTCTCCTCAGCAGTCACATTCACAGACTACATCAGACCTGTGTGTCTGGCAGCCAGTGACAGTGTGTTCAACAACGGGACTGATAGCTGGGTCACTGGCTTTGGTGCAGTCCAGGAGGGAGGTGAGTCTGCTTGTTGCTGACAAACAGTTCAGTTTCAGTGTCCTATAAACAGCTGATGGATGTGTGAATTGTCTCTCTTCTCGTTGCTCCCTCAGTGTCATTACCGTTCCCTGAAACTCTGCAAGAAGTGGAGGTGCCAGTTCTGGGGAACAGACAGTGTAACTGTCTCAATGGAGTCGGCACAGTCACAGACAACATGATCTGTGCTGGTGTTCTGGCAGGAGGCAAAGACTCATGTCAGGTAGGCTGCTTCATTCAATCTCTCACTTGTTGGTAAATGTGTTTAGGACTTAGTGAAATCCTCAGACGTGTCCTCCCCGTCTCCTCAGGGTGACTCAGGAGGTCCGATGGTGAACCAGCAGGGCCCCGTCTGGATCCAGTCTGGAATAGTTAGTTTTGGGTTTGGCTGTGCTCGGCCCAATCTGCCGGGAGTGTACGCCAGAGTGTCCAGATACCAGTCCTGGATCGACTCCCACATCAGCTCTGATAAGCCAGGCTTTGTCCGCTTCACCTCCAGTGGGCTGGATGCTGACAGCAGCTACACCTGTCCTGGTCTGCCAGCTCCTGCTGTTACTCTTCCTGCTACTGCAGGACCAGACACGACTATAGATTCAGGATCCACAGCATCAAGTGCTGAATGTAAGTATCCTGATTACAGCAGTCCTCTGAATATGCATTTATAGTTGTCTCTTGTTTGTAGAGTGACAGTTCAGGGAACAATTTGTCAGTATACTGTATATGTTGATGTCAGTCTTCTCATATTAGCATGTGACGTCATGCTGTGCACCCCAGTGTCTGCTCTGATGCTCCCATTTAGTGTCTCCATTATCAGAAATGTACAAACCATTACTGATATGAAGCTAATAATCATCATAGTGTCTGTGTCTGATTGGTTCTGCATGTCCATAATGCTTTGAAATGCATTCAGCTTTCAGCATTCACGTTGCATTTTCTGTAGGAAATACATTCTTGTTATCACCGCTGCTCCCAGTTGCATTTAGTTTCATAAGTTCTTAAATTATTGTGAGTGTTTTTGTGCTAGTTCACAGTTGTATTTCTGTGCCTTGTTGTTTGCAGTGTGTGGCATCACTCCCCTGAACAACAGGATAGTTGGAGGTGAAGACGCTCCAGCTGGAAGTTGGCCCTGGCAGGTTAGTCTGCAGAGATTTGGCAGCCATGTTTGTGGTGGTTCCCTCATCAACAGAGAGTGGGTGATGTCTGCTGCTCACTGCTTCTCCAGGTGAGAAACTGAAATATGAAAAAAAAAAAAAAACATGTTAAGTGTCTCATTCTTTAGTTTTACTTTTGGTTCATGTTAACACTAAAACTAAAAACTTTTTTTGTCATTTCTACCTCAGCACAAGTACTTCTAGATGGCAGGTTTCTCTGGGTCGTCAGAACCTGCAGGGCAACAACCCAAACGAAGTGTCCAGAAGTGTTGCTGAGATCGTGCTACACCCAGGTTATGACAGTTCCACCAGCGACAACGACATTGCTCTGCTCAGACTCTCCTCAGCAGTCACATTCACAGACTACATCAGACCTGTGTGTCTGGCAGCCAGTGACAGTGTGTTCAACAACGGGACTGATAGCTGGGTCACTGGCTTTGGTGCAGTCCAGGAGGGAGGTGAGTCTGCTTGTTGCTGACAAACAGTTCAGTTTCAGTGTCCTATGAAACAGCTGATGGATGTGTGAATTGTCTCTCTTCTCGTTGCTCCCTCAGTGTCATTACCGTTCCCTGAAACTCTGCAAGAAGTGGAGGTGCCAGTTCTGGGGAACAGACAGTGTAACTGTCTCAATGGAGTCGGTACAGTCACAGACAACATGATCTGTGCTGGTGTTCTGGCAGGAGGCAAAGACTCATGTCAGGTAGGCTGCTTCATTCAATCTCTCACTTGTTGGTAAATGTGTTTAGGACTTAGTGAAATCCTCAGACGTGTCCTCCCCATCTCCTCAGGGTGACTCAGGAGGTCCGATGGTGAACCAGCAGGGCCCCGTCTGGATCCAGTCTGGAATAGTTAGTTTTGGTTTTGGCTGTGCTCGGCCCAATCTGCCGGGAGTGTACGCCAGAGTGTCCAGATACCAGTCCTGGATCGACTCCCACATCAGCTCTGATAAGCCAGGCTTTGTCCGCTTCACCTCCAGTGGGCTGGATGCTGACAGCAGCTACACCTGTCCTGGTCTGCCAGCTCCTGCTGTTACTCTTCCTGCTACTGCAGGACCAGACACGACTATAGATTCAGGATCCACAGCATCAAGTGCTGAATGTAAGTATCCTGATTACAGCAGTCCTCTGAATATGCATTTATAGTTGTCTCTTGTTTGTAGAGTGACAGTTCAGGGAACAATTTGTTCAGTATATATGTTGATTTCAGCCCTCTCATATTAGCATGTGGTGTCATGCTGTGCACCCCAATGTCTGCTCTGATGCTCCTATTAAGTGTCTCCATTATCAGAAATGTACAAACCATACTGATATGAAGCTAATAATCATCATAGTGTCTGTGTCTGATTGGTTCTGCATGTCCATGATGCTTTGAAATGCATTCAGCTTTCAGCATTCACGTTGCATTTTCTGCAGGAAATACATTCTTGTTATCACCGCTGCTCCCAGTTGCATTTGGTTTCATAAGTTCTTAAATTATTGTGAGTGTTTTTGTGCTAGTTCACAGTTGTATTTCTGTGCCTTGTTGTTTGCAGTGTGTGGCATCACTCCTCTGAACAACAGGATAGTTGGAGGTGAAGACGCTCCAGCTGGAAGTTGGCCCTGGCAGGTTAGTCTGCAGAGATTTGGCAGCCATGTTTGTGGTGGTTCCCTCATCAACAGAGAGTGGGTGATGTCTGCTGCTCACTGCTTCTCCAGGTGAGAAACTGAAATATGAAAAAAAAAAAAAAACCTGTTAAGTGTCTCATTCCTTAGTTTTACTTTTGGTCCATATTAACCCTAAAACTAAAACTTTTTTTGTCATTTCTACCTCAGCACAAGTACTTCTAGATGGCAGGTTTCTCTGGGTCGTCAGAACCTGCAGGGCAACAACCCAAACGAAGTGTCCAGAAGTGTTGCTGAGATCGTGCTACACCCAGGTTATGACAGTTCCACCAGCGACAACGACATTGCTCTGCTCAGACTCTCCTCAGCAGTCACATTCACAGACTACATCAGACCTGTGTGTCTGGCAGCCAGTGACAGTGTGTTCAACAACGGGACTGATAGCTGGGTCACTGGCTTTGGTGCAGTCCAGGAGGGAGGTGAGTCTGCTTGTTGCTGACAAACAGTTCAGTTTCAGTGTCCTATAAACAGCTGATAGATGTGTGAACTGTCTCTCTTCTCGTTGCTCCCTCAGTGTCATTACCGTTCCCTGAAACTCTGCAAGAAGTGGAGGTGCCAGTTCTGGGGAACAGACAGTGTAACTGTCTCAATGGAGTCGGCACAGTCACAGACAACATGATCTGTGCTGGTGTTCTGGCAGGAGGCAAAGACTCATGTCAGGTAGGCTGCTTCATTCAATCTCTCACTTGTTGGTAAATGTGTTTAGGACTTAGTGAAATCCTCAGACGTGTCCTCTCCGTCTCCTCAGGGTGACTCAGGAGGTCCGATGGTGAACAAGCAGGGCCCCGTCTGGATCCAGTCTGGAATAGTTAGTTTTGGTTTTGGCTGTGCTCGGCCCAATCTGCCGGGAGTGTACGCCAGAGTGTCCAGATACCAGTCCTGGATCGACTCCCACATCAGCTCTGATAAGCCAGGCTTTGTCCGCTTCACCTCCAGTGGGCTGGATGCTGAAGTAGCTACACCTGTCCTGGTCTGCCAGTTGCCACAACACCAACGACAAAACCAATTACGGCAAAACCAAGTACTACTACCCAAAGTGCAACAACCCCTGCAAGTGAGTGTACTGAGGATAAATATTTAGGTGAAATTTCCTTGAATTTTTTCTTTTTATCTGTTATATATATCTGCGTCTTTTTTTTCTTTTTATCTATTTAGGGGAAGTGTGTGGCAGAGCACCCATGAACAGCCGCGCTATCGGTGACAGTGGTGTTGCGCCTGGAGGGATGTGGCCCTGGATGGTTAGTCTCCACAAAAACGGCGTCTACACTTGTGGGGGAACCCTCATCTCTCGTAGGTTTGTCCTCACCTCTGCGCAGTGTTTCTCTAGGTAAGTACAGGTTTTTTGGGTTGTTTTTTTTTTCATTCATTAATTATGTAAGACATTTAGGACTGAAATCACTGAACATTTTTATCCTTGTTACAGCTCCAAACCAGATGCCAGTGAGTGGAGAGTGTTTGTGGGTCAGCGACCTGTGAACGGCTCTGACGAGTTTGAGATGTCTGTGGGTGTAAAGAGGATTTTAGTTAGCCAGTTGCCAGGTATCAATATTGCGTTGCTGAGGCTGAGTAAGCGGGTCAATCTCCAGGATTATATCCAGCCTGTGTGTACAGATGTCAGCAATTCCAGATCCTTCCCCATTGGCACGAAATGCTGGGTGGCAGGATGGGGCAAGGGCAGCAAGAGCACAGGTAAGCCTTTATTATTAAGCTTTTGTGTTTGTTGCCTGTATGATATTTAATTTATTTATATTTATTTTATTTAATATCTGTAGGATTTTAATAGTTGCCTGATCATATACAGGCATAATGTGATGATGGCAGTTGTATTTATGTGAGTTTATGTGATTTTTCCAGGCACTGCTAAAGCTGGCTCAAGCCTTCGAGACCTTGAAACTCAAGTTGCAAGTTGTGGGAGCGATTCTGATGCAGAGAACATTTGCACTTATGCTATGGACCTTCAACAGGTAAAATGAAGTTTTCCCATCTACCACAGTTCGTATAATCTGCTCACCTTGTCATCAGAGCGTAGGCTTGTCAACCTCACTTACAATGAATCCTGTGTTTTTATTTCTGCAGGAGGATCAAGGCAGCCCTCTGCTGTGTAAGTCAGACTCATCTTGGTTCCAAGTGGCCATTGTAACAATGAGTCAAAGTAAATCAGCCCGCGCTGATATCCAGGTCTTTGCCAAAACCTCAAAATTCGGGTCCTTCCTAAGGGAGACAGTTGACGACATGCCGACTCCCACAACAGGAAATGCAGCAGGTTTCTCAGTTTCCATTTTTCTCTCTTTCATTGTCCCCATCCTTTCATTGTTTCTGTGGTCAGGCTGTTAGGTGTGCTGTCACTTGGGGTGGTTGAAGGAGTTCATCATGCACCTAAATGCTTTCTGTAAAGGCAGATGCTATTTGCACCTGGGTGTCCATATTTAACAATGCCGTTTGCACCCAGGAGATTATTCCTGGATGTCTCAGCAATGGTGAAATTTGTAGTTAACACAAACAAGTCTGTCGAGTTGTTCTGCTGAAGTGTATTGACAGAGTGTGTATTCAGCAGCTCTGCTATCATATACATTGAAAATAAATAGTCAACATTTCTCATTTCATGTTACATGGGATTCAACCCTTTGTCTCCTGTTTGAAAGTTCTGTGCTTGAACCACTTCATAATCCCCCCTATGGGTGTGACAGTGTTTTTCTTATAGATTTACCCCTTTAATCTCAGAGAAAATCTGATGTTGGCTAATATTCGCCCTAACAATGATCTCTTTGTGCTCATCCTAAATGCATATGACTTCAACGTGTCAACATGACGAGTACTAGCCAATAACAGGATGCAATGAGATCCATAATAAAAACTCATAGGGCTGCATGTAAATAGCTCAATAGCTTCGGTGTGATTCTCCTCACCCAGGTGCAAAAAGACACTCTGTTGTGTAAATGCACTGACGATACTCAGGTCGCTTTTTAGGCACTTCCAAAGAAGTTTATATTTTTGTAAAAAGCTATTTTACTGTTTTATGGTGATGTTTTTTTTCTATACATGAATTGTACAAGGAAATGTCTTTTTCACAATGTGTTTCTCTGAAGTTAAATGAAGGACAACTTGTTTGTTATTTATTCTATATTTCGTTATAAACTGCTGTCACCATTCTACTTAATAATGTGATGAATCTTGGATAGGGAAATCTTTTAAATTAGAACAAATGGTAAGTGATTTTAATCACACATATAATAAATACTGATGAAGCATAAAACAAAGTCTCAATGTTGCAGTTTTAATTCCAGCAGTTTTTACAGGACAGTATGTTGTGAACACTAGAGACCAGTTGATCATATAGCATTTTTAAACACACAGCAGATTCCACAAATTAGCTTGCAGAACATATAAAAGCAGAAATGTTTCATTGTAGAGTAGGACTGCACAATAATATCGGCGCTGCATCAGAATCAGCAGATAATGGCTTTAAAATTAAATATCTGAATTGGGCCAACAAGCTAATTTCTGCTAATATATACATTTTTTTATTGAAATAGCAAACATTTGCAAAACATAAACCCCAAGTTGATGTATTTTTCTTATTTTCCTCAAATAATAAATATTATATACATTGAAAAGCATTGTATTTTATGTCTCCATCTGCTGGTGGGCTATCATAATGAGAGTTTGCATAATATGATATTAATTCCACTACAGAGGAGACTTGATGATCCCTAAAAGTGGGTGGGGAAAAAGTGGATGTATTGATATTGGTATCAGCTATTAGGCAAATTAATTATTATACATTGACATATTTGATATCTGCAAAAAGTTCAATATCGTGCATCCCTATTATAGACCAACAGTGAGCTATTCAGTTGAAAATTTGGATACGAAAAATTTATAGCCATTTTGAGAAGCCTCCTGCCACATTACATCATATGATCTGTGTCCAAAATCCTGCTCTATGTGCTATAACCTTTAGTGCACAGCATTTACACTCCACTATTTAAACATTTTTATTTTCTAGGAATCATTTCAGGACTTCTTAGAAAAAAAAGCAGTGAATGAGTGAGTGAGGGAGTGATTTCAGACACAGCCAAGCTTTTAGTTTAAAAAATCAAGAGTGGTCTTCAACAAAAGTCATGTAGATTTCTGAAAATGGCAGAACGTTATAAAAACTGAACAACTCTGATTAATGGCGCAGATGAACCAATCAGCAATAACAGCGCCATTTAACAGTTTTGTTGTTTTGCAGTCAGCTGCAAAATCAGCTGGCCAGCTCTATTGTATGTATATATTGGATCTGGAACAATTTGGGTTTCTGTGGGGCATCAGGTGACTTCATGCTTGTTATTCTGGTGTGAGTCCACCATCGTCACCCTCCATATCTGCTGGTTCATCAGTAATC
This sequence comes from Plectropomus leopardus, assembly GCF_008729295.1. Taxonomy (NCBI): domain Eukaryota; kingdom Metazoa; phylum Chordata; class Actinopteri; order Perciformes; family Serranidae; genus Plectropomus; species Plectropomus leopardus. Next base: position 15,634,539 of record NC_056481.1, on the reverse strand, counting down.
ATTTGCTTGTATTTGCTCTTGAAAAACCCAGCCTGAAAGAACAAAACAAAGTTTAAGATTTAAAAAAAAAAAAAAAGCATAATAAATAAATGACAAGAGCCAAACTTGCTGATAAAATAACCATGATATTTGTATGATATTATACGTAAATGTACCATATCAATTTATTTAGCAGAAATTGACACCTAGTAACACACTTCAAAATAGTTTACATGACTCCTTAAATCTGTATAATAAACTGAAAGTGTTCAGTGTCTCACCTTATACAAGCCAGCAGTGAGTAAAGCGAGGAAAGCCAACCCTCCGAGGGATCCTCCGATAATCTCTTTGGTGAAGTCTGGGTCAGTATACACTTCTACCTCCACCTCAATCTGAGAGATGAAATGACAGAATGTGGATCAAATCTTAAACTCATAAAAACTCACTTAAACTCGTAAAATCATAAAAAGGTAAAAACAACGTGTCATCACCTTGCGAACAGGAGGGTTATTAGACCCTGCTGAGGTGAAGATGTACTGGTTTCTGTCATACTCCAGAGTGGCTGTGCTGGTCAAGAGGAACTTGGCAGATTTAAGTCCAATCTGTTTGAGAAAAAAAATTGGATCAAATTGATTCTATCTTTAGTGTTGTTAAATCTCATTGCAAAGTCATTATCTGTGAAGATATTTACCACAGTGTAGTCAGGGACCAGTTTTAATATAAAAAAATTTAAAATGCAGCAGTTAAATGTACATAAAATAAATCAGTTTGCTCTATATTATACACACACATCAGTTACCTGCTCTATCCATCCAGAGCTGAGGTTGGCAGAGATGTTGTATGTTTTACTCTCCAGTCTTTCCATGAACCTGCTGCACCTCAACACACTACACCGAGCTACAGAACAGTCCTGTTCATGATTCAAAGAGGGCAGAAAACGTTACATTCAGGCCTGCACACTCCAATTGGATGAAATTACAGTAGTCAGCGACTGTTAGTTTCTTTTGCAGGAGGAGGTTTGGTGCAAAACAAGGGGGGCATGTCAAATCATTTATTTAAGCACCGGGGAGGGAATTGTGTTTTCTTAAACTGGCTGAGGTGGAGGAGGGATATGCATCTTTATGTGTTTGTGTTTTGTATTTATTTTAAATACCACTGGAACACCAAAACCCAACAGCGAGTTTAAATCACAACATTTATCATGGGCAGAAACTGAAAAAGATCTGATTTTCACATTTCTGGCTGTCCTTAAACACATCATATGTGCCAAATGCTTTCATTAAGAAACATAACCAAATCTAAGCTTATAGCGATCTTATAGCGTAGATTTCATGCTACACGTGGCATTTAAAATTATGCCAGAACTGGAACGTTTAGATTGTGTTAAAAAAAAAAAAACAATTTCTATGCTCCTGCATGCATGGAAATATTGAATAGATTATTAAATTTTCAAGGAGAGGCACTTCTTGCAAGTTCTTATAATTTCCCATTTTTGGAGAGTCACTTGAATGCATCACCTAACCAGACATTTCAGATCCTCTCATTTAAGGCAGGTGTGTAAAATTAATCAATAAGGAAGAGGATACAGACTTCATCTGAGTTGGTCATATCCAATGGCGTCTGGGTGGCTGTTTCAAGTTAATTTAGAAGCCACAATAGGTAAGTATTTTCCTAAACTTTTTTAATGTTGCAGTGTCCTCACTTCTTTTATGAAAACGTTTTATTCCTGCTCTATTGAATCTGTTCTAAGCTTTTCTTTTGTCAGCTGGTACAGTTCATGTTCTGTCAAACAGAAAAATCCCCTGCAGAGTGTTGGAAAAGTGTGCAGCAAAATTGCTGGTACATGTTTTTTTGTTGTATTTATTTGTTTCGTTGTGTATTTATTACAGCTGGCTGTGAACTCGTCTAATCTAATCTAATTTAATTACATACACTGTGCCAAGTATTAAAAAAAAAATATTTGTAGCTTTTTAAAAAATCTAGCAAGGTAGTAGTAGTAATAGTATGTGTCAAACTTACCACTAACTTATTTTTCTGTATCTTGGCAACAAAATCTGTGACAGTAGGTTCTTCATCTGGGTATCTTTGGCAGTCTGGAAGCTGAAATAGAGTCGGTTCATGTCAGTTTAAGACAGAACTAGATGTGGTTCTCATAAAAACCACAGTCATCCCTGCATGACATTGCATAAATAAAGGTTGCATAAAAACGGCTACATGTGAGACATTTTTGGGGATTTCGGGAAGTAGGAGTTCCTAAACGTTACCTGCAAACTGTCAGAATCCACCCAGATGTCTTTATCACCGAGCTTCACCGGCACCTTAATCACTACAGTGAAATTTAATGCTCTGATGTCATTTGTAACCTAAGAGAAGGACAGAAAACAAAGGGTCTTAATGAGCATCAGTGTAAGAAAAGTCTAAATGAACTTTGAATTAATTACTGATATTTTAAGATATTTTACCACAATTGGTTGATGGACCGGTTTCTGCAAATCATTCTTTCCGAAAGAGAAATTGCTGTACCTGAGAAAACTAATGAGACAAATTAAATGTTTTACATTTCATGTTAGCAAATGCCAGTTTAAAATTATATTACTTTTTAAAGACAATTGATCTTGTTTCACATGGAACAACACAAACCTTTCAATTGTTGCAAAAATGCTGTACTTCACATCAATCTCCTTCCTTTTGTAGAGCTGGCTTTGGCTGGAGTGTGCCTGATTCCCACTAACAGAGAGGTAAAATCATTTGTAAGTGTACAATTATCCATTTGCCATTTGCACATATTGTTGTACACATCCTGCAGGCGGCTGCACTGTACCTGGTAGCATTTGCAGTGATAAAAATCCTCCTGTCAAGTTGACTATTGGTTTCGAACCCATAGGAGACGATGAATAAAACCTAAAATCAAGTGAACAAGATTGAAGAAGTCAAGATTGTCTCTCCTGTTTGCAGCTGTGAGAAGAAATCCTTCTGTTCAAAGAACAAACCTTTGTGTTCGCTTTAAAA